>NC_060196.1:2349541-2541580 GCF_021184085.1 Oncorhynchus gorbuscha | reverse complement strand
ATATTATGTGAAACCCTACCTTTAACCCTCACTGTATCTGGTAACCATAGTGAGACCATTTCTTTTTGATTTTTTGTTCACCTTTTACACCTGTTGTTTTGGGTCATCCCTGGCTAGTGTGTCATAATCCTTCTTTTGATTGGTCTAGTAATTCTATCCTTTCCTGGAACGTTTCTTGTCATGTGAAGTGTTTAATGTCTGCTATTCCTCCTGTTTGTTCTGCTCCCTCTTCACAGGAGGAACCTGGTGATTTGACAGGAGTGCCGGAGGAATATCATGGTCTGCGCACGGTCTTCAGTCGGTCCAGAACCAACTCCCTTCCTCCTCACCGGTCGTATGATTGTTGTTCTGATCTCCTCAAGAAGCGTTTTGCATCCGCTCCTATCCTTGTTGCACCTGACGTCACTAAACAGTTTATTGTCGAGGTTGACGCGTCGGGGTGGGCGTGGGAGCCATTCTGTCCCAGCGCTCCGATACTGACGATGGGGTCCACCCTTGCGCGTATTTTTCTCATCGCCTGTCACCGTCGGAACGTAACTATGATGTGGCTAACCGCGAACTGCTCGCCATCCGTTTAGCCCTAGGCAAATGGCGACAGTGGTTGAGGGGGCGACCGTTCCTTTTGTCGTTTGGACTGACCAAAGGAACCTTGAGTACATCCGTTCTGCCAAACGACTGAATGCGCGTCATGCTCGTTGGGCATTGTTTTTCGCTCGTTTCAAGTTCGTTATTTCTTATTGCCCGGGTACTAAGAACACCAAGCCTCATGCTTTATCCCGTCTCTTTAGTTCTTCTGTGGCTTCTACCGATCCCGAGGGTATCCTTCTTGTTGGGCGTGTTGTCGGGTTGACTGTCTGGGGAATTGAGAGACAGGTTAAGCAAGCACTCACTCACACTCCGTCGCCGCACGCTTGTCCTAGTAACCTTCTTTTCGTTCCTGTCTCTACTCGTCTGGCTGTTCTTCAGTGGGCGCACTCTGCCAAGTTAGCTGGCCACCCCGGCGTTCGGGGTACGCTTGCTTCTATTCGCCAGCGGTTTTGGTGGCCTACTCAGGAGCGTGACACGCGCCGTTTCGTGGCTGCGTGTTCGGACTGCGCGCAGAATAAGTCTGGTAATTTTTTTTCTGCTTCTGCTCCTGGTCTTGCTGGGTCTCAGTCTGTTCCCTGCCACCGCATCTCTCCTGTTCTTGTTCCTGCCCTTGCTGTGTCTCAGTCTGTCCCTAGTTGTTACTCTCCTGGCCTGTTTGGTCCTGTTTGCTCTAGAGCTTTCAGTTCTCTACCCGTGTCTCATTTTTTTTTTTAGAGTAGTACCCTAGTTTCCCTTTTTATAGTTTTCCGTTACGGTCCTGAGGAGAGGAGTTGGGTTCTTTCTCGGGACGTGCTGGACCGTTTGTGATCTATGATTTCCTCCGTTGCCGCCAGTGTTCCTCCTCGAGTGCGCCAGGAGGCGCTCGGTGAGTGGGGGGGTACTGTCATGTTTTGTCTTATATTGTCTTGTCATTTTGCTTTCCCTTCTGTTCGTTTTCCCCCTGCTGGTCTTATTAGGTTCGTTCCCTTTTTCTCTCTCCCTCCCCTCTCTCTTCTCTCTATCTTTCCGTCCCTGCTCCCAGCTGTTCCTATTCCCCTAATCAATCATCTAATCTTTTCACACCTGTTCCGTATCTTGCCCTCTGATTAGAGTCCCTATTTCTCCCCTTGTCTTCCGTTTCTGTCCTGTCGGATCCTTGTATATTGTTCGCCGTGCTGTGTCTTTGTCTCGCCCTGTCGTGTCTTGTTTCCCTCAGATGCTGCGTGTGAGCAGGTGTCTGAGTCTAAATCAAATCAAATCAAATTTTATATGTCACATACACATGGTTAGCAGATGTTAATGCGAGTGTAGCGAAATGCTTGTGCTTCTAGTTCCGACAATGCAGAGATAACCAACAAGTAATCTAACTAACAATTCCAAAACTACTGTCTTATACACAGTGTAAGGGGATAAGGAACATGTACATAAGGATATATGAATGAGTGATGGTACAGAGCAGCATACAGTAGATGGTATCGAGTACAGTATATACATATGAGATGAGTGTGTAGACAAAGTAAACAAAGTGGCATAGTTAAAGTGGCTAGTGATACATGTGTTACATAAGGATGCAGTCGATGATGTAGAGTACAGTATATACATATGCATATGAGATTAATAATGTAGGGTAAGTAACATTATATAAGGTAGCATTGTTTAAAGTGGCTAGTGATATATTTACATCATTTCCCATCAATTCCCATTATTAAAATGGCTGGAGTTGGGTCAGTGTCAATGACAGTGTGTTGGCAGCAGCCACTCAGTGTTAGTGGTGGCTGTTTAACAGTCTGATGGCCTTGAGATAGAAGCTGTTTTTCAGTCTCTCGGTCCCAGCTTTGATGCACCTGTACTGACCTCGCCTTCTGGATGATAGCGGGGTGAACAGGCAGTGGTTCGGGTGGTTGATGTCCTTGATGATCTTTATGGCCTTCCTGTAACAACGGGTGGTGTAGGTGTCCTGGAGGGCAGGTAGTTTGCCCCGGTGATGCATTGTGCAGTCCTCACTACCCTCTGGAGAGCCTTACGGTTGAGGGCGGAGCAGTTGCCGTACCAGGTGGTGATACACCAGGCGGTGAAACCCCCAAACAAGCTTCAATGCCATACAACACTCCTTTCGTGGCCTCCAACTGCTCTTAAATGCTAGTAAAACTAAATGCATGCTCTTCAACCGATGATCTTCAACCGATGATCTTCAACCGATGATCTTCAAACGATCGCTGCCAACACACGTCAGCCCGACTAGCATCACTACTCTGGATAGTTCTGACTTAGAATATGTGGACAACTACAAATACAGAGGTGTCTGGCTAGACTGTAAACTCTCCTTCCAGACTCACATTAAGCATCTCCAATCCAAATTTAAATCTAGAATTGGCTTCCTAACAAAGCATCCTTCACTCATGCTGCCAAACATACCCTCGTAAAACTGACTATCCTACCTCGACTTCGGCGATGTCATTCACGAAACAGCCTCCAACAGTCTACTCAGCAAACTGGATGCAGTATATCACAGCTCCATCCGTTTTGTCACCAAAGCACCATATACCACCCACCACTGCGACCTGTATGCTCTAGTAGGCTGGCCCTCGCTACATATTCGTTGCCAGACCCACTGGCTCCAGATCATCAGTCTTTGCTAGTTAAAGCTCTGTCTTATCTCAGCTCACTCGTCACCATAGCAACACTCACCCATAGAACCCATAGCACGCAGGTATATCTCACTGGTCATCCCCAACACCTCCCTTGGCCACCTTCCTTACAGTTCTCTGCTGCCAATGATTGGAGTGAATTGCAAAAATCGCTGAAGTTGGAGACTTATATCTCCTCACTAACTTTAAGCATCAGCTATCTGAGCAGCTTACGGATCACTGCAACTGTACGCAGCCCATCTGTAAATAGCCCATCCAACTACCTACAATTTGTTAGGTACGCTATCCTTACTAATCAAATAGCATATCATTACAGCATTTGCTTGAATGTACCGGTATGTTAGCTGGCTACCGAACGTTAGTTGGCTACTAATACGTCAAACTTGACAGTATATTAACGATATGCTATCTAACTAACTACCCAACGTTTATTGACTTTATTATTCACGTCATGCTTAGCTTAGCTACGTGGTATAGTCATTGTGTGTTCTCAATGGACATTGTTGATGAAGTTGTAAGATGTCGAGCTAGTCATTTGTTAGCTATGCTAACAAGTAAGCAAGAAGTTGCCTAGAAACAGCATCAACTTCTCATAGACAAGCGAAGCGTTAGTACACTCAACTGAAAAGATACCATTCGTTTACAGAATACTAAAATTAAATTATAGTATGTAGTATGTACTCATTAAGTATGTAGAATACAGTATGTTAGTTTGGGTATTCGAACACAGCACTGGTTTCTTATTGAAATTAACTGTAACCTTCTACTTCCTTCTTTCAAATCATTAGATGGAAATGAATAACATCGATAAAAAGAAGGCAATAACCTGCTCTGTTATTTTTCTACTAGTTTTGATGGTAATCTTTGCTTTGATCTTAGGCAAGATGGAGGGATTCAAGATGGAGGGATGCAAGAGATTCTACCTCTAGACATGGTCCGTTCTTCTGTTGATGACAAATATGATGGTAAAGAGGTTTAATGTTATGGGCGGTTGGAAACATGTACCTCTACGATGAGTTAAACACTAATCCTCAATTCAATACATCCTGGAACATAGCAAAACCACACGCTATACCACATGGAGACAGTTTGAATACAGAGCATTCTATTACTATCTATTTGATTACAAAAAAGAAACCAGGAACAAATTCCAAATCGATCTATCTGGACTACAACAAAGCAGTTCAAGAGGGCCATTCTGCATATATGACAACACCATTAAAGTACCATGCACTGCATTTCTACCTGACTGACGCCATTCAGATTCTTAGAGAAAGACAAGAGACATGTAAGGAAACCTTTCACAGAACCAACAAGAAGTTTGATCAGAGTGTTCTCAACCACGAGATCCGTTTCGGCACCTTCGCCACAAGCTCTTTAAGATCCGACTTAACCAATTTTGGGAATGTGTCTTGCTTTGAGATCCACACTTGCTTTGGCGCTGAGCTAACTTCTTACTCAGCCTTTCCTGAAGAGAGAGAAGTTTTAATTCCTCCATATGAGATTTTTGAAGTCACCAAAATCCAGAGAAAGTCACCAGTGAATAACCTGTTGTGTGAAGTCGTCTACACACTAAAGAGCAAGGGAACAGACACTGATCTGAATTGCAAATTGATTTTGAGTGGAGGAGAATCAAACATTATCAGAGCATCAGATACAGGCTACATTATTACGTTGATAACTACTGTATGTTACTGATCATTACCACCTCTACCAATGAGAAGTAGCCTGATCTGACACAACAGCTGCCCCAGCTTCATAGTGTAGAGATTCTGGCCTTGTCCCAGGACAGCTACATTGCAGACACATGCCTAATCTCACACCTAGATAGGCTTTTACCAAATCAACTAACCACATCATTTAGCAATCTGATGCCCGACTGCGCAGTCGATGATGTGGCACACAACCATTGGTTGATGCAATGCATTGTCTGCAATGTATTCGACCTGGAATGCAACCCCTGTTAATGCTTGTATTAACCTGCATTGATTGCTCGGTTGCATATTTTTTTTACTGCTACTGTTTTGAAATGGTTGAGATTACATGTCTTGGTGTAATATTCTCTTGACATTTGCTGGCATGTACACCGTGACCGTGGCTACCTACAGTACACCTGGCAGCTTTTGACTTTTGGAAGGGGAGGGATTTTTCGGCCATCCGTTGCACGCGACTTGCTGAGAGAGGGGGAGGGCTACCAAAGATGATCGTCCCTGGTTCCACCACTAGTCCAACATCTCAACCCCCCACAACCAACACTAGTAACTGTCTAGAGGCCAGTGCTCATGTAATAATTGGTTCTGAGTTGCCGAGATGATGCCAAAGAGAACCAGCCACTATCATCACGTCTGAGTGACATTGTGGTTAACATGATAAAGCTTTTTTCACATTACACCATTTTCAAAATCCTTAAAATCACCTCATATTTTTGACTGTCATGCCTAATGGCTGTACAAAGAAATGACACGTCAGTGCTGGCTTTAAAGCTTGCTTCACATTACATGGTTTACAAAATCCTTCAGTTGTATTACCTTTCACACTATGCAAGTCTTGACAGGATTGCATGTGTCCCATCATGTCTAATCTGTAATGAATTATATCAGACAAACTGACTCAATTGAACCTAAGGTCAGTTCGTAATGGGTTGTAAGAATAACAAGAGTGAGGAGAAAATAAAACTTTGAGGGCTCTCTGAGGCTGAGTGAGAGGGTTGGGTGAGAGAGCACTGAGAAGGGTTAGTCGTTAACTTTGAGAGCTCTCTGAGGCTGAGTGAGAGGGTTGGGTGAGAGAGCACTGAGAAGGGTTAGTTGTTAACTTTGAGAGCTCTCTGAGGCTGAGTGAGAGGGTTGGGTGAGAGAGCACTGAGAAGGGTTAGTCGTTAACTTTGAGAGCTCTCTGAGGCTGAGTGAGAGGGTTGGGTGAGAGAGCACTGAGAAGGGTTAGTTGTTAACTTTGAGAGCTCTCTGAGGCTGAGTGAGAGGGTTGGGTGAGAGAGCACTGAGAAGGGTTAGTCGTTTTCTGTCTGTGAGGTCACTGGCCGTACGCCTCTCAGATGAGTGGGAGGAGACAAAACAAAGATGATTGATGCAGCTATAGTATCAAACCTAAATATCATGCTAGCCTTTTCATGGGAGGGATATTCTGTCGGTTTCATTAAGTACGTTGTTCACCTGGAAAAACTGGTTTGAGAAACTCAAACACAACCAACACACATTGATAACATATAAGAACAATATAGGCCATAGGTTAATAGAGAGAAATAACTATATGTAAGCTTCTGTCTGGTATGTTGTTCTACCATATGACTAAACACACTGGCAAAGTCCAACTCCCCATACTAACTAGTAGGCTGATGGATATGAGAAAATACAATGTTTTATAATATGTGACATTTCTAATATTGAGTATGCTTTCAATGCCAGGACGTCATGATAATTTCAGTTTTTAATCTAGTGTTCTTCACTACATTCTATTGAGGAAGAGAATTGTCACTTCAGACCCAGATGATAATCAGCTGATAATAAGATAAGTGGATAGACTGTAGAAGACACATTCTCAGTATGGGTGAACCTAGTATGTTAATATTTGTTGCTTATTGTATACATTTGATCTAGACTACATTGTAAATAGCGTAGTAATAACCAGACAGATAACCGTGTAGCGTAATATTAATGTAAGAGATCCAGCCGGCTCACCAGGCTCCATTCTAAATAGTATGTAGTATGATCAGAACACAGTAGTTATAGTCAGTAGTAGTCAAGACAGATGTCAGACATGATCTAAGTGGTTTGCCTAAGAGGCAGGTTGACAATAAACATCAAATAGTACAACAATCAAGGATATATTTTAGTCATTGACCTTTTTTTAATTGATCTGATGATCAATATTCATATGATTGTCTCACACCTGTTAATGGAAAACACTTATTTTGAAGTTCTGGGGAAATAAACATTTTAAATAGATGGTTGACAGATCCTTCAGTTTAGGTAGGCGGCAGTGACATGGAGCATTCTTCACAGTTACCAGAAGAGGGAAGCATTTCACTTAACCAGCTAAAGGCCTGATTGACAGAGAAAGCTCAGACTAGGGTTATTCAAATCCAGTCTCACACAGTAGGGATCAGTTCTGTGATTGCCTAAATTCAACACAACTGGTCTTCCAGGTAGGTTCAATTCAAAACATGATTTGCCTGCGCCCCTCCAGGACCACGGTTGCCTACAAGGTGCAGTACTTCCCAACACTCTCCTCTGGGTTCACCAGACAGGCACACCTGCATCAATTAGTCAACGATTTGATGGTTAGTAGACTGAATCAGGTGTGCCAGATTAGGACCACTGAAAACCAAAACACACTAATGTACCCAGAGGCCTTTAGTTAAAAGACACGGTTCATTCTGCACAGAAGCCGGAAGAGGGCAGTATTTAACTCCACCAGCTAAAGGGATGATTGGCAGACAAAACTCAGACTGGAAAAACTTCTTTCTGTAGTGCTGCAGGTACTGCAGGATTTTGTCGCAACTACAGACCACACTGAGCTACTTAGCTAATTGATCAGTTCAGTGATTGCCTAAATTCAACACCTGGTCTTCCAGGTTAAATGAAAAACATGAAGTGCCTGCAGCACTACAGGACCAGGGTTACTTACTTGGTGCAGTACCTCACAACCCTCTCCTCGGAAACGACCAGACTGGCAC
This sequence comes from Oncorhynchus gorbuscha, assembly GCF_021184085.1. Lineage (NCBI taxonomy): Eukaryota > Metazoa > Chordata > Actinopteri > Salmoniformes > Salmonidae > Oncorhynchus > Oncorhynchus gorbuscha. The sequence goes on along the minus strand of NC_060196.1, from coordinate 2,533,675 downwards.
ATTTGCATCACACACACACACACACACACACACACACACACACACACACACACACACGCACACACACACACACACACACACACACACACACACACACACACACACACACACACACACACACGCACGCACGCACGCAAACACACACACACACACACACACACACACACACACACACACACACACACACACACACACACACACACACACACACACACACACACACACACACAGGCAATGCAATGCAAATAAACGAACAGAAAAACATGTAAAATATCTGCCTTCTTGTCCGACGCCATCTTAGTCATCTGTCCTGTTATAATGATACCCACATTGTATGCTTATATTGTTAATATTTCTTATGCCAGTGAATTGACATTTGTTGTCATGTGCATTGCAGCTTTTGTTAAAACCAACAAAAAAAGCCTTGAGCATTATTACATCTCATGTCCTATTTATCCACTTCCTGTACATCTGCTATGAAGATATCAATTTAATTTCACTTGAAGAAAATATGTTTGTTCTCAGGTATAATTAGAAGTGGCTACAAAGATATTTAGTTTTAAACAAAGATTAAAAATTAAAAACATATTTGTAGAAATAAATTACATTTATGGTTTTGAAATCAAAGTGATGGAGGGAGAGCAGCAGCAGGGTTAGTAGTTTCTCCTGTGTCTGTGAGGTCAGAGTGAGATAGGATGGAGAACAGTAGCAGGGTTAGTAGTTTCCTGTATCTGTGAAGTCAGAGCTCAGTACAGCTCAATCTATCAACTACAACGAGGAGAGAGCTGTCTCGTTCCAGGCCGACTATATTGCAGTTGAGTTGCAACCAATGCTCATCAGATTGCTATACCATATGATGTGGTTAACTGAGATGTTAAACACCTATCCAGGAGTTGTGAGTTCTGTTTGCAATGTAGTCAGCCTGGAACATGGCCAATGTTATGACAGGGTGGAAGGAGAGAGGGGGCGGGGCTCAGTTATCAAGAATCCTTTCAGCAGCCATGTATTCACTGACAGAGACAACAGAAGTCACAGGGACGCAGTGAACAATCATACAACCTACCGTCTATCCGCTTTGACACTAAACTGTTGCTTTGACAACTGTCACTAAGCTAACATAATGCAGTCGTTTTAAGATGGTCATAACAATCGATCCTTTCACTTTTTGATATGGAATTTTAGGACCCCTTTATGTATGAAAAAAATATAAAGAAATGCATTGATAAAATACTGAATTTGGCCTTTATTACTGTAGTCCACAGAAACACATTGAATAACATATTCATAAATGGCAAAAAATACAGTAAAAACGAAATCTAAAGGAATAAGGTTTTCAAGTTTCTGTCCTATATCTAGGAGATATACGAAAGCTCAAAATTGAAAAAAATACATGTTACTGAGAAATGTCTGGAACTCATCCAGCGACACAACTTGAGAGACAGTGACCATGACAACTGACATTAGGTGCAGTGGTTAACTTGTGTGTGAGGAAGACAGAAAGGTGGAATGTTAACTATCTGAGCAGCATCACTTTTAGTGGCCCTGTAGTGAACTAAGGTGTACTGTACATTATCATGTATGTGTGCAATCATGAAGATCTGTGTCACACCCTGATCTGTTTCACCTGTCTTTGTGATTGTTTACACTCCCCTCCAGGTGTCGCCCATCTCCCCCATTAATCCCCTGTGTATTTATACCTGTGATCTCTGTTTGTCTGTTGCCAGTTTGCTTTGTTTCGTCAAGCCTAACAACGTTTTCCCCTCTGTTCCTGTCTCTTGATTGTCCCTGTTCTCTAGTTTTCCGGGTTTTACCTTTTCTGCCTACCCTGACTCTGCCTGCCGTCCAGTACCTTTGCCCTACCAATCTGGATTATTGACCCCTGCTTGTCCTTGACCTGTTTTTTGCCTGCCCCTAATGGATTATTAAACAATTGTTAATTCATCGTTGTCTGCATCTGGGTCTTACCTTGAAACGTGATAGTACGAACTGGCCATGACTGACCCAGCAGACTCGGGCCAGCTGCGCAATGCCATCTCCTCCCAAGGAGCCACCATCGTTATGCACGAGGAATTGCTTTTTTGGCCTTATGGAGGGAGTCCAAACGTTGGCTGAACTACATGACGTTGGACATTTTGCTGGAGCAATTCTGCAGTTTGTCTGGGAGGCAGCCTACCACTGTGGTAACCCCACAGCCCCTCAGTAACTCAGCTGCTAGCTGCGCCGTCTCATCGGTCACTCCACCTTCTCTGGAGTCCCGCTTATCTCTACCTGGAACGCTTCAATGGAGAGCCGAGCACCCGTCGGGCATTTCTTGCTCAGTGGGCCCTCGTCTTTGAGCTTCATCCCTCCTCCTTCCCCTCAGATCACTCCAAGATAGCCTACCTCTTCACACTGATGTCCAGGAGGGCTCTCACTTGGGCTACTGCTGTATGGGAACAACAACCGGCCTTATGCGTTAGTTTTTAGGGGTTCGTGGGAAAGGTGAAGAAGGTTTTTGATGCCCCATTCTCCGGGAGAAAAGCTGCCTGGAAGCTAATCCAGATTCGGCAGGACTCCCACAGTGTGGCAGACTATGCTGTGGATTTTTGCAAGTTGGCAGAAGAGAGTGTTTGAAACCAGGAAGGGCTTTTCGATATGTTCCTGCACGTCGTCTCCTTGGAGGTCAAGAACGAGCTTGCTGCTCGGGAGTTACCTACGGATTTCGCCTCCCTCATCGCGATGACCATCTGCATCGATGGGCGATTTTGCTCGCACGTCCAGGGGTTCCACCTGGCCTCAGAGTAATCCCGAAAGTCCCCAACCCTCCCTTTGCCGATAGAATCCGAGGCTTCCTGACCTCCCCTGAGAGTCGCCGAAGATGGCTGAGCACTGCTTCCCGAGCCTATGCAACTAGGCAAAGCTGGGATGCCAGTGGAAAGGCAATACAGGATCAACACGAAGAGTTGTATGTATTGCGGGACACTTGGTCATTTTGTAAACTCTTGTCCTTTAAAACCTGTTCAGGATACCACGGTTTACTGCCCCTTCTGGAGGATTTGGGTACCCATATAAAACAGGATAATTTTTTTTCAAAAGTTGCTAATATATGCATATAAAAAATATTATCGAATAGAAAACACTCTAACACTTCTAAAACCGTTTAAATTTTGTCTCTATGTAAAGCAGAAGTGTCAGGGCATGCATTCTCCCAAAATCTCTCTTGTAATGGAAAAAGTTGCCCCTACTTTGACGTCATCTTTAACGCACTTCCCAAAAGGCTACCGCTCTGGGAACAGTTTCTACGTGTTCAGCCTGAAGGCTGCCTTCTATGGGGCTTGTCAGTGTGTGAATCGCGCGCTCACGAGACGTTGAGCGTGCCGAAAGGTCTCGGTCACGCCAAAAAAATAGTGCCCTGTATGCGCGCTATGCTCCCGCTCTCTCTTTTCTTCATGATCAATGACAAGACGTGTGTGTTTAGCTTCGTCCTCAAAATTGCTGTACACCTTTATAACATGTTAAAGCTTAATTATGAACATAGTTTGACAAGTTTACTCGACATATGATATATATTTTAGACGTTTTGGTGCGCACCCACTTCAATTTTGCCTACATTTTTACCAAAACCAGGCTATTTTGAGAACCGAAAGACGCAGACTTGAAAACTGAACGCTAATTTGGTGAGTATAATCCCTTACAGGTCTTCTGATGGAAGAACAGCAAAGGTAAGGGAATATTTATGTGTTAATTTTGGGTTTCTGTCGACTCCAAGATAGAGGAGTCATTATGCTAATGTGGGAGCGCCGACTCCCTATTATAGCCTAGTAAACGCAAAATGTAATGTTATAAATAAAAGTAACAGAGCGTTTGCATTTAGAAGAAGTGTATCTTCCTATACATATGTAAAACATGCATATTTAGTCAAAGTTTATGATGTGTATTCCTTGTTAGCTGACGTTATCTGCCGGAGCTAGTTAATTTCTCCGGACATTTTAGTAGCAGTTTTTGAACAATGCATCATTGTAAACAGAGATTTATGGATATATATAGCATATTATTGAAAAAAATGAATGTACTGTGTAACATGTTATATTACTGTCATCTGATGAAGATTTCAAAAGGTTAGTGAAATTATTTTTCTTTTAATCCTGCGTTTGTTGATTGCATATTTTTTCCTACTTGGCTATACTAATGAGCTATGTCTGCGGTGGTGGTTTGACATAAATATGTGCTATGTTTTCGCCGTAAAACATTTTAGAAATCTGACTTGCTGGCTAGATAAACAACTTGTTTATCTTTCATTTGAGCTATTTTACTTGTTAATGTGTGGAGGTTAAATATTTTTAGGAATATTTTTGCGCATTGTGCGTTATGGTAATGAGCTTGAGCTGTAGTCACGCTACCCGCACAGGAATATAACTCCCTAACAAGTTAAAAAGAGCAGGCTCACCGGTAGGAGCGAGTACTCTGGTGGGCTATACGGATAAACTTTCTGCTTCCCTTGCTCGCAACCTTATTCCATGCCATTCCGCTGTAGGGAAACCACCCCATAGGCCGGGTCACTCATAATACCACTCCCACCAACCTACGGGTGTCAGGGAATCACAGTAAGACTATTCAATTTCTGCTCATCAAGTCTCCTCAGATTCCCGTGGTTTTGGGAATCTCCTGGCTCCAGCGACACAATCTCTCATCAACTGGTCTATGGGTGCCATCATGGGCTGGAGTCCGTTCTGCTACGCCCATTGCCTGAAGTCAGAACAACCTGCACCGGGACGTCTTCCTGGGCCCCGGAAGATGCCCCGAAACTCTCCACCATCCACACGGAGTACCATGACCTTCAGAGAGTTGTTCAGCAAGACCCGGGCCACTTTGCTTCCGCGGCACTGATCCTATGACTGCAGGATTGACCTTCTCCCTAGCACCATGCCACCCCATGGATGTTTGTACTCTCTGTCGGGACCTGAAAGCAAGGCTATGGAGACCTACATTTCTGCAGAATTTATATGACCAGTGGCCACTACGAGTATCTGGTCATGCCTTTTGGCCTCACCAATGCCCTTGCTATGTTACAGGCTCTGGTAAATGATGTTCTCCGCGACATGTTGAACCGGTATGTCTTCGTCTACATTAATGACATCCTCGTCTTCTCCCGCTCCCCCATGATAACACATACTCCACATCTGGCTGGTTCTTCAGTGCCTTCTGGAGAAGCAGCTGTTTGTGAAGGCGAAGAAGTGTGAGTTCCATCGCTCCACTATCTGGGTTACATCATCTCTGCAGGGAGTGTCCAGATGGATCCCGGCATTGTGAGAGCAGTGGTGGATTGGCCTCAGCCTACATCCAGCATGCAGCTACAATGTCTCCTGGGGTATGTCAACTTTTATCGCCGCTTTATCCGGGGTTACAGCACCCTGGCTTCCATCCTGTCTGCATTCACCTCTAACAAGGTTCCATTCACGTGGTTCTTTGCTGCTGACCGAGCGTTCTAGGACCTCAAACACCACTTCACCACTGCTCCTATCTTGGTTCATCCTGACGCTTCCCTTCAGTTCGTGGTGGAGGCCAATGCTTCGGATGTCAAAGTGGGGGCTGTCCTGACCCAACGTTCTTCCCTGGACCTTAAGATGAATCCCTGCGCCTTCTTCTCCCACCGCCTCAACGCCACGGGGAGGATCTACGATGTGGGGAATCGGGAGTTTCTCGGGGTGAAGATGGTGTTGGCGGAATGGAGGTACTGGCTGGAAAGGGTGGAACATCCATTCATTGTGTGGACCGACCACAAAAACCTGGAAAAAACCAAGGAACTAAGGTCAGAACGTGACAGTACCCCCCCCCCCAAATGTGCGGACTCCGGCCGCAAAGCCTAAACCTATAGGGGAGGGTCTGGGTGGATGTCTGTCCGCGGTGGCGGCATGGACCCCAATCCACCATAGTCCTTCTTCGCCTCTCTACCCGCCTCCGTGGCCTCTTTAATTTGGCGCCCCTTGCCGCCGACCTCAGACTGGAGACCAAACGCCACGGGTCCCGAATGGACGGGAGATTCCGGCAGCACCGGACGGACGGGAGACTTCGGCAGCTCTCCTGGCTGACTGACGGCTCTGGCAGCTCCTGGCTGACTGACGGCTCTGGCAGCTCAGGACAGACAGGAGACTCTGGCAGCTCAGGACAGACGGGAGACTCTGGCACCTCAGGACAGACAGGAGACTCTGGCACCTCAGCACAGATGGGAGACTCTGGCAGCTCAGGACAGATGGGAGACTCTGGCAGTGCTGGGCAGGAAGAAGGCTCTGGCAGCGCTGGACAGGCGGGAGCACCTGTAGGGAGGAGACGGAGAGACAGCCTGGTGGGAGGGGCTGCCACCGGAGGGCTAGTGCGTGGATGTGGCACCGGATAGACCGGACCGTGAAGGCGCACTGGAGGTCTCGAGCACCGAGCCTGCCCAACCTTACCTGGTCGAATGCTCCCCGTAGCCAGGCCAGTGCGGCGAGGTGGAATAGCCCGCACTGGGCTGTGCTGGCGAACCGGGGACACCATGCGTAAGGCTGGTGCCATGTACCCCGGCCTGAGACGCACTGGAAACGAGATGCGCTGAGCCGGCATCATGGCACCTGCCTCGATGCCCAACCTAGCCCGGCCGATACGAGGCGCTGCGCTATAACGCCCCGGGCTATGCCTGCGCACCGGGGACACCGTGCGCCTCACGGCATAACACGGTGCCTGCCTGGTCCCTCTCTCTCCACGGTAAGCACGGGGAGTTGGCTCAGGTCTCCTACCTGACTTAGCCACACTCCCCGTGTGCCTCACCCCAATCAATTTTTGGGGCTGCCTCTCGGGCTTCCTTGCCAGCCGTGTTCCCTCGAAGCGCTGGCTCCCATTACCTACTGCCTCCGTTCTCCTGGCTGCCTCCATCTGTTCCCATGGGAGGCTATCCCTTCCAGCCAGGATCTCCTCCCATGTGTAGCAACCCTTGCCTTCCAAAACGTCCTCCCATGTCCAGGAGTCCTGAGATCGCTGCTGCCCGATACCACGCTGCTTGGTTCTTTTTTGGTGGGTGATTCTGTATCGGCTGTCGTGGGAAGAAGGTGAGGGCCAAAGTGCAGCGTGGTAAGTGTTCATCTTATTTAATGAAAAAACTCAACACTGAATAACAAACAACAAAGAAACATCCGAAACAGTTCTGTCTTTTGCAGACACACAAAGACTGAAAATAAACACCCACGAAACACAGGTGGAAAAAGGCTACCTAAGTATGATTCTCAATCAGAGACAACTGAAGACACATGCCTCTGATTGAGAACCATACCAGGCCAAACTCAAAACCCAACATAGAAAAACAAACATAGACTACCCACCCCAACTCACGCGCTGACTATACTAAAACAAAGACAAAACAAAGGAACTAAGGTCAGAATGTGACACCAATGTTATTACATGGGTGGGAGGAGAGAGGGGGTGGGGCTCAGTTAGCAAGAACCCTTTCAGCAACATTTTTAAATAAAACCTGTCAAAACCTGTGTTGACTAACAGAGACCACAGTGAACAATCATACAACATACTGTCTATCCACTTTGAAACTAAATGGTTGCTTTGACACTAATATAAAACAATGTTTTTTATATAGGAGATGGACATGATAATGAATGTATTTTACAGTAATGGCACATGCAAAGTTACATATTGGTAACTAAATGACATTTATCTTATCTTTGTTAGGTTATTTGTGTGTTGTGGTTTACACCAAACTCAACCTGATGACTGTCTGTCTCACACCTTCAAGAGGGCCTCAAACTTGTTAGCAGGGGGTTTCTGAGGGGTGAAAGATCACAAAAGATACCTGTTAGGAACAGTTAGAAATTGTCCAAAATAGGGGTGGGTTGTCAAACTTTATTTTGCATTTGGGAGGGTAGTGCGGGGTTTTCCGGGCACAGGGGCACGTTCTTCCCTGATTTACATTGACCATTTGGCAGGTTTTACTATTTAATGTATTCTACAGTTCGATTCGGGCTAAACTTGGAAACTAACAATGTCACTAAGGGAGAGAGGGTAATGTATAACGTTTATATTGTCAGGATATGTTATTGTTAGCCATCAAGGATACTCTGGGAGGAGAGGAGACACAGTCTGGTATCAATCACCCTGACAGCCTTGAGTTGGGAAGGAGTGATCACTTTGGGGTAGAGGTCAGGTCAGATTAAGTGAGGAAGAACAGATATAACTAAGATTCTGTCTGGATGTTCAGTTGTGGAGGAGGAGACTCAACCTAGGAGAAAGGGTTAAATATCAGTGCGTGTGTGAAATGTTTTTTGAAATCTGAATTACAGCTGTAACAACCGTTTGGGAAGAATTAAACTTGGTTAATCGTGAGTTTTTTACTCTGGAAAATTTGAACCTAACACTACTGTATATAACCACATTTCCTCATCTGCGTGCATGCACTTCTGCTATCAAGGTGTTTGGGTCTTGTCTTATGCACTATGCTTTTCCACACGCTTACTATACCACAGGTCAATATAGTCTACCAGTCAACTGTCTATCCTGCCCTCTATCCACCATTCATAGTGGTAGGTGGATCATTTGTCCAGATCTGCTGTAGGCTAACTAGAAATCATACCACACATAAAAGCATTCAAAGCTGCATCAATGCTTAGTATAAATCCACAACAACAAATAGGAATTGCTGACAGGCACTGGAGAGGCCAGGTGCATCATTGCGCATGAAAGAACACTGAAGACACATGCAGCTCCCCTATTGATCTTGCTTAGGGACAATACAATATTCCTACCTACACTAGCCTACGAGACCAAAAACCAATGAATAATTGCATTATTGTTCTACTCTAGGCTGTAGACTGCAGTAAAAATGTAATAATAAGCCCTGTTATTTGATTGTTTCATTCCATTTGGATCAGTTGTGGGTCTACTCTGACCGATTCTAGAAAGGCACAGCAGCAGGCCAGTCTGGCTCTATTTTTACAGCTGCTACTTTAAAAGTCTCATGTAGGCTACCTGCACACGCTCATCCACTCCCCTCTAATATAATTCCAGCATCCAAACTGCACACCGGCCATTACATTACACCAAAAAATGTAAATACATTGGGAGATTGTCAAGCCAAGACCTTAATACTGAGTAGGGAGGGTTAATTATGACACAAACAATGGAGATAAGCACTCAAAGTCAGTCATCGGTATGCAGTTATGCGTTGCTTATTGATTGGTGGAAAATGTGTTGCATATATCTTATATCATCATTATCTGAAGCGGCTCTTATCATAGTGTAATAAAACAGGCAGAGAGAGCTGGCTCGTCAGTTGTGGTCGGCGAACCCTCAACCTTCTGGCCCGTTAGCCCTGCGTGGCATCGACTGTGGTAAGGTTGATATCCACGTTAATAAGCACAGGTTTTCTACATGTATTGTTATTAATCGTCGTAATACATTTTTCTGAGTACATTTTAATAGTAGGGAGTGTCTGCACATTTTTGGACAGGACAAGGGGAAGGTTATATGAAAATATTTTTTACATTTCAGAGGGGGGTGAATCTTTTTTATGACACCTCAAGTTAGCAAGGCAGTAGAAACAGATCTGGGACTCAGGCTAGGAAAGATCTAAACAGCAGTCAGAAGTCATGAGTGAAGTCACCTTGATGACTGACTGATGACTGGTATCATTCTATATCACAGGAGGTTGGTGGCACCTTAGTTGGGGAGGGGGGCTTGTGGTAATGACTGGAGCAGGATCTGGGGGAAGGGATTCAAATACATCAAACACAGGGTACTTACTCCCTTCAGCAGCCTCCACTGTTCCACATATACCAAATATGATATATTTTACGACATATTTTAATTGACAATTAAGATTTTCTATTTTATTCTATTAAAATGATGATACTTGGTTCTGCCACAACATTTTTAAATAAAACCTGTTGTTGAGAAATAGGTAGAACTCATCCAGTGACGTCATTCCCAGTCACACAACCTCAGAGACGGTGACCATGACAACCGACTGACCACACATTGAGGTGTTTGACTTGGGGTTGAGAAGAGCGTGAGAAAGACAGAAAGGGGGAACGTTAACTCTTTCTCAGTAGCATCACTTTTAGTTGCAAATGGCCCTGTGGTGAACCAAGGTAGAGCTGTGTACATCCTCATGCATGTTTACATTTGCAGACATGAAGATCTGCATGACTTTGTGCACGTATTAGCTTGGTGCTTCAGTGTGGGAACAGGATTTGTAGTTGCAGTTGATGTCGGAAGTTTACATACACCTTAGCCAAATACATTTAAACTCAGTTTTGCACACTTTCTGACATTCAATCCTGGTCAAATTCCCTGTCTTAGGTCAGTTAGGATCATCACTTTATTTTAAGAATGTGAAATGTCAGAATAATAGTAGAGAGAACTATTTATTTCATATTTTCTTTCTTTCATCACAGGCCCAGTGGGTCAGAAGTTTACATACACTCAATTAGTATTTGGTAGCACTGCCTATAAATTGTTTAACTTGGGTCAAACATTTCGGGTAGCCTTCCACAAGCTTCCCACAATAAGTTGGGTGAATTTTGCCCATTCCTCCTGACAGAGCTGGTGTAACTTAGTCAGGTTTGTAGGCCTCCTTGCTCACACACACTTTTTCAGTTCTGCCCATACATTTTCTATAGGTTTGAGGTCAGGGATTTGTGATGGCCACTCCAATATCTTGACTTTGTTGTCCTTAATCCATTTTGCCACAACTTTGGAAGTATGCTTGGGGTCATTGTCCATTTGGAAGACCTATTTGCGACCAAGCTTTAACTTTAACTGATGTCTTGAGATGTTGCTTCAATATATCCACATAATTTTCCTTCCTCATGATGCCATCTCTTTTGTGAAGTGCACCAGTCCCACAACATGATGCTGCCATCCACATGCTTCATGGTTGGGATGGTGTTCTTCGGCTTGCAAGCCAAACAGTTCAATTTTTGTTTCATCAGATCAGAGGGCATGTCTCTAAAAAGTATGATATTTCTTCCCATGTGCAGTTGCAAACCGTAGTCTGGAGGTCTACAAAAAAAAATCTGAATTCTTGGCTGATTTCTTTTGATTTTCCCATGATGTCAAGCAAAGAGGCACTGAGTTTGAAGGTTGGCCTTGAAATACATCCAGAGGTACACCTCCAATTGACTCAAATGATGTCAATTAGCCTATCAGAAGCTTCTAAAGCCATGACATAATTTTCAGGAATTTTCCAAGCTGTTTTAAAGGCACAGTCAACTTAGTGTATGTAAACTTCTGAACCACTGCCATGGTGATACAGTGAATTATAAATTAAATAATCTGTCTGTAAACAATTGCAGGAAAATTACTTGTCATACACAAAGTAGATGTCCTAACCGACTTGCCAAAACTATAGTTTGTTAACGAGAAATTTGTGGAGTGGTTGAAAAACTAGTTTTAATGACCTAAGTGTATGTGAACTTTTGACTTCAACTGTATGTCTGCTTGTAAAGTCAGAAATCTGACCAGGTAAAAGTAGAGGTCTTTTCAGTCTGCAACACAAAAGTCCTGAAACTGAACAATACAAAACAACATCTATTGTACTACAGTCTGTTGAATTCAACAATCACATTATTATAATCTCTTGCACTGAGATGCAGTGTCTTAGACCACTGCGCCACTCGGGTGCCCCTTAGGTCCAAATTAGGGTCAAATTCGAGCTGGCTCGAATGGAATTTTCTAATTGGAGCTGGGTTGAGGGAAACCCGGGCCAGTGCAGCCCAGTTTCACAACTGGTGCCAGCTCGATTAAAAATTGTGCTGGTGACGTTGTTACCATGCAACCACCAGCTGATCACTGCTGGATGCTGATACCACATTTAGCTAGCTCGTATTAGCTTGTTGCTGTTAGCTTGCACATGAACAAGCAACACTGTTGTAGTCAGACATGACATGAATTAGCATCATAGCTGGATCATTCATTTATTTGTGATTGAGCTAACGAGAGATAGCAGGATGGTTTAACTGGCCAGGTCGTATTGAAAGCTAGCTAGCTAGCTACATCATATAGCCAATGCCATGGCTACCAAGGTAGGAATAAAGCTAGCTAGTCTGTTATGTAGCGATAACATTAGCAAGCTAAATACATGGCTCTGTGTCTGGCTTCAAAGTGCAAATGGAACCGAGGCTTCAGTAACATTTCAACTAAATATCTACTAACTAACAATAGCCATAACCCTAACTTTAACCCTTATCCTAACCCTAAACTATGTTAAACACCTATCCAAGAGTTTTGAGGTCTGGTAGGTGTTTGCAATGTACTCAACCTGGAACACGGATAATGTTATGACAGGGGTTAGAGGGGGGCAGTTATCAAGAACCCTTTCAGCAGCCATGTGTTGATTAACAGAGAAAACAGAAGTCACAGGGAAGCAGTGAACAATCATACAACCTACCGTCTATCCACTTTGACACTAAACAGTGTCTTTGACACTAATATAAACAATGTGTTTACCTAAAAGATGGACATGATAATGAATATCTAATACAGTAATGGCACATGCAAAGTTACATTGGGAACTAAATGACATTTATCTTATCTTTGTTAGGTTATTTGTGTGTTGTGGTTTACACCAAACTCAACCTGATGACTGTTTGTTTCACACCTTCAAGAGGGCCTCAAACTTGTTAGCAGGGGGTTTCTGAGGGGTGAAAGATCACAAAAGATACCTGTTAGGAACAGTTAGAAATGTTTGTGTGGGGGGGCTGGTGGGTTGTCTAACATTTTATTCTGCTTTTGGGAGGGTAGTGTGTTTTTTATTGGGCACAGGGGCACGGTTTTTCCTTGATTTACATTTGCCATTTTGCAGGATTCACTATATAATGTATTCTGCTGTATATAGCCACATTTCCTCATCTGCTTGCACTTCTTCTATAAAGGTGTTTGGTACTTGTTCTTTGCACTATGTTTTCCACATGCTTACTACAGATTTACACCACATATACACTCAGCCATTTTCACTGGACTATCAAGCCCCTGTTGCTGCCAAATGTATCATCACTAAGACAGATTTGTTTCTTTTGAGCATTTCAGATTCAGCATCTGGAGGACCTGCTTTATCAGGAGGATAACCTGGAATCTGGATACACTGTGACAATGGGGTCATTGTTCCTGACATCCCATGCCCCCTGTCTTCTGAGAATCTTGCTGTGCTCCAACGTCAATTGAACCCTACCACTCACTCCTCCTCTTTTGGTCAGGACATATACATACATGCTCTTTGATTAGTTATGAGTCTCCAGCCATTTTAGGTGCAGTCCTCCAACACAATGGATATTGTTTTAGCCCCAGTGCCACTCTTGATAATGGCAAACATTAGGATGTTTTGGAGGAGGGTGAAAGGATAACAGGCCCAGCTGTCAAAGTGAGAGAGTAGGCTATTTTGGATAGATCAAGTACTTTTGTGTAGTCTGTTTTTTTGTTTTTGCCTTAGCACTTTTTAATTTTATTTTATTTCACCTTTATTTAACCAGGTAGGCTAGTTGAGAACAAGTTCTCATTTGCAACTGCGACCTGGCCAAGATAAAGCATAGCAGTGTGAACAGACAACACAGAGTTACACATGGAGTAAACAATTAACAAATCAATAACACAGTAGAAAAAAAGAGAGTCTATATACATTGTGTGCAAAAGGCATGAGGAGGTAGGCGAATAATTACAATTTTGCAGATTAACACTGGAGTGATAAATGATCAGATGGTCATGAAAAGGTAGAGATATTGGTGTGCAAAAGAGCAGAAAAGTAAATAAATAAAAACAGTATGGGGATGAGGTAGGTAAAATTGGGTGGGCTATTTACCGATAGACTATGTACAGCTGCAGCGATCGGTTAGCTGCTCAGATAGCAGATTGAAATTGGTGAGGGAGATAAAAGTCTCCAACTTCAGCAATTTTTGCAATTCGTTCCAGTCACAGGCAGCAGAGAACTGGAACGAAAGGCGGCCAAATGAGGTGTTGGCTTTAGGGATGATCAGTGCGATTTACCTGCTGGAGCGCGTGCTACGGGTGGGTGTTGCCATCGTGACAGGTGAACTGAGATAAGGCGGAGCTTTACCTAGCATGAACTTGTAGATGAACTGGAGCCAGTGGGTCTGGCGACGAATATGTAGCGAGGGCCAGCCGACTAGAGCATATAGGTCGCAGTGGTGGGTGGTATAAGGTGCTTTAGTAACAAAACGGATGGCACTGTGATAAACTGCATCCAGTTTGCTGAGTAGAGTGTTGGAAGTTATTTTGTAGATGACATCGCCGAAGTCGAGGATCAATAGGATAGTCAGTTTACTAGGGTAAGTTTGGCGACGTGAGTGAAGGAGGCTTTGTTGCGGAATAGAAAGCCGACTCTAGATTTGATTTTAGATTGGAGATGTTTGATATGAGTCTGGAAGGAGAGTTTACAGTCTAGCCAGACACCTAGGTACTTAAAGATGTCCACATATTCTAGGTCGGAACCATCCAGGGTGGTGATGCTAGTCGGGCGTGCGGGTGCAGGCAGCGAACGGTTGAAAAGCATGCATTTGGTTTTACTAGCGTTTAAGAGCAGTTGGAGGCCACGGAAGGAGTGTTGTATGGCATTGAAGCTCGTTTGGAGGTTAGATAGCACAGTGTCCAAGGACTGGCCGGAATTATACAGAATGGTGTTGTCTGCGTAGAGGTGGATCAGGGAATCGCCCGCAGCAAGAGCAACATCATTGATATATACAGAGAAAAGAGTCGGCCCGAGAATTGAACCCTGTGGCACCCCCATAGAGACTGCCAGAGGACCGGACAGCATGCCCTTCAATTTGACACACTGAACACTGTCTGCAAAGTAGTTGGTGAACCAGGCAAGGCAGTCATCAGAAAAACCGAGGCTACTGAGTCTGCCGATAAGAATATGATGATTGACAGAGTCGAAAGCCTTGGCAAGGTCGAGGAAGATGGCTGCACAGTACTGTCTTTTATCGATGGCGGTTATGATATCGTTTAGTACCTTGAGCGTGGCTGAGGTGCCCCCTTGACCGGCTCGGAAACCAGATTGCACAGCGGAGAAGGTACGGTGGGATTCGAGATGGTCAATGACCTGTTTGTTGACTTGGCTTTCAAAGACCTTAGATAGGCAGGGCAGGATGGATATAGGTCTGTAACCGTTTGGGTCCAGGGTGTCTCCCCCTTTTAAGAGGGGGATTACTGCGGCAGCTTTCAATCCTTGGGGATCTCAGACGATATGAAAGTGAGTTTGAACAGGCTGGTAATAGGGGTTGCGACAATGGCGGTGGATAGTTTCAGAAATAGAGGGTCCAGATTGTCAAGCCCAGCTGATTTGTACGGGTCCAGGTTTTGCAGCTCCTTCAGAACATCTGCTATCTGGATTTGGGTAAAGGAGAACCTGGAGAGGCTTGGTCGAGTAGCTGCGGGGGGGGGGGGGGGGGGCGGTTGGCCGAGGTTGGAGTAGCCATGAGGAAGGCATGGCCGGCCGTTGAGAAATGCTTGTTGAAGTTTTCGATAATCCTGGATTTATCGGTGGTGACCGTGTTACCTAGCCTCAGTGCAGTGGGCAGCTGATTCAAATGATCAAGTTATCATCAAACCTCGAGTGGTATTTATGTATTGATTTGTGATGCTATCCTTGATATGACCCTGCTATTGTCACATGCTACACGTGCACATGTATCTATCTATCCAATGTTATCATGATTTGTTATAAGGGATATTATCCCTATATTATACAGGAAGTATTATTAAAGAGATGCTTTACATTGACATACAGATAGAGATGTAGTAGTCCCAGAGTTAATAATCCAAGGTAAGTTTTGTATTTCACCTCCAGATGATTATGGTGACCGTGTTAGAATAAAAAACAACTAAGCTTAATCATGCTCTCTCTCTATCTATCTGTCTCTCGTCAGCAGGTATGTGTTGATGTGAGAGAGGAAGCCAGTCCCGTCATTGCCACCTCACCCACTCTTAAGATAACCTTTGGGCCGACTGGGAGCCCAAGGCTGGTTAGGAGACACCGCTAGAGACACTTTGTAATTGTGATGAACTGAGAGAATATTAGTGTAACACTGTAATTCATTAATCATATGCTGTCTTCCCCTGTTCCTCTGTTTTACCTTTTCTGTCTTCAACACCTCTACCTCTACCTCCTCTTTCTTCTTCTTTTTTTTATAATGCACACCATATGTGCATTGAAGTACAGATTGAACTTGTATTACAATTATAATATTTATAACGCATGTATTATGTATTTATAACACCTGTATAATGACATTTCAATAAAGCGTTACACATTCTCCCCTGGTTGAAATTAGGTATCTCATTGGAATACTATCCTGTGTCCTCGGATGAATGTAGGTGAAGAGAGTTAGATAAGCATAGGTGTATTGCTGTATATATGAATTACAAATCAGCCTTTACATGTTTCTAGTCTATTGTAAAGTTACAATGTGTAATCATTGATGTTCCAGGAGCAGGAGTGGTCAACACTGTTGAAGTGTATAATTGTAATACATTGTTGCAGACACAGCATCATTCAAATAATGGAGTTTGATACATCTGGTATTGAATATGACTGAAAAAGAATGTATCAGAGATTCATACCTGAACCACACCTTTATTTTCCAAGGAAGAGTACATGATCAGTGAAGGTATTCAATGTACTGGCTGCAATGTGGGGATCTCATGAGTGGTAATAACTACAGTACATGTATATAGGACGTTCATCCTTGGAACATAAATGTCATTATATTCTACTCAATCCATAGGCTTCATTAATGCCATTCAGACTTGAAGTCAATACAACAACTATGATAGCTGAGGTTCATAGATAGGTTCTGAACTAATGTTCATACCAAACATTTTAAGGTCCATACACAGATCGACTACATACTGTAGCTAGCTACACATCCATAAGCATACAGTTATTTTTATCAATGCATGTTTACCAAATGGGATATATTTATAAAATATGTTAATGGACAATAAAGATGTTCTATTTTAGTCTATTCTGTCATGTTCTATTCAAATTAGGATACTTGGTACTGCCACAAAAAAAAGACTGACGTGAAGTTGTCTACACATTAGTGAGCACTGAAGGTCAGATTGACTTGACCACTCAAAACCCACGCTAATGTTTGAGGCCCTCTTGAGGGTGTGACAGAGTCATCGTCAGACTGACTTTGGAGCAAACCACAACACAAACAACCTGACAAAGATAAATGTCATCCAGTTTCCCAGATGCAACTGGGAAACTATTTTTTGTGGCAGTACCAACCACTACCATAAAATACAATATCTCTAAGAGATGGACATGATCATAAATGTCTCTTACAGCAATACTGACACCTGCATAGTTACATCTGGCTAACTTAATGACTTTTATCTTTGTCAGGGTGTTTGTGTTGTGGTTGGTGTTTACAATAAACTCAGTCTGATGATGACTGTGTCACACCTTCAAGAGGGCCTCAAACTTTAGTGTGGGTTCTGAGTGGAAACATACTAGAACAAGTTGCCTGTTAGTGGGAAAGAGATCAACAGTAGTCAGAAGTCACCCTGATGATTAACGGATGACTGGTATCATTCCACATTTGACCAAATGTGAAATATTTTATGAAATATAAAAAAACTGTAATACCATTAACCACTTACGCTCGTGGGAATTTACCTATATGGATAGGGCTTAATTGAAGTGTTTCTTGCAGAAGATACATGCGTAACCACTTAAAAGGGAACAGTTGGGAGACTATGGAACAATGACTAAACGAAAGGTGAGGACACAACAGGTCACCTGACTAGACTGAATCCAAACATTACACTGTTGATTATATGTGCATTTTACATTGACATTTACATTGCAAACCAGAACTGAACTAAAAAGTATTCCCTGACAATCCAGCTGTGTGTGAATGCAACATCCAACATTTACAAGTCATTCAACGAAGCCACTCGTACCCAAAATAAGAGCAACAACACAATATTTAAGTACCATTCCCTGCACCTTCTGACCAAGGCCTTGGGAATTCTGAACAAGAACATTAAGCATTTCCAAACCTTCCGAGGAACCAGAGGCTTTCTATGGTGTCTGAAATACTACAATGTGATTTGGACAGCTCTTTAGACAAGCAAATCACCTCTAAATACCTTGGAACTCACTCCTGTTTTGAGGTCACCACCTACCTTGGTGCCCCACTGGGGGGGGGGGGTACTCTCAGCTGCCGCATGAGAAGGAGGTGCTGATTCCCCCCTATGAAGTGTTCAATAGACAATATTTTCTATTCCATTCGTATTAGGATACTTCCCAATGGGCACAGACCTCAGTTCAACATCCATTCCACACTGGTTCCACCTAATTTCATTGAAATGATGTGAAAACAACATTTATTCAACCAGTGGTTTGGTTCTTTCACAAACGTTTTACATTAAATCGTATCACTGAGAAATCGCTGGAACTGTGACGTCATTACCAGTTACTCACACAACCTGAGAGCCTGTGACCGTGTGACCGTAGGATCTGGTACTTCTGTGTGGGAACAATGTTTGTGGTTGTGTGGGCTTGTATGAGTCAGATGTCTGACCAGGTATAAGTAGACCTTTGCAGAAAAGCTGCAAACACAAGTCCTGAAGCTGATTAATACAAAACAACCTCAATCGTGCTCCAGTCTGGTAAGTTGAACTATCAGATCATTATAATCTGATAAGATGTTACAACAACAGTGGTGGTATGATATATGGCATTGTCAGTAGTAGTATTCATTATTTCTCTATAGAGTTTATATCAGTAGTACTAATTAAATACATAGTTAAATACTAACTAAATACTTACTTAATATTTAGTTGTGTTACAAAGCGGGAATCAAATGGATTTAAATGTAATTTTTTTGTCAAAGATTTACACAAAATACTATTTTTTTAACCTTTATTTAACTAGGCAAGTCAGTTAAGAACAAATTATTTTTTACAATGACAGCCTAGGAACAGTGGGTTAGTTATCTGCCTGTTCAGGGGTAGAAGGACAGATTTGTACCTTGTCAGCTCGGGGGTTTGAACTTGCAACCTTCTGGATACTAGTCCAGCACTCTAACCAGTAGGCCACCCTGCCACCCCTCCACTCTAACCACTAGGCTACCCTGCCGCCCCTCCACTCTAACCACTAGGCTACCCTGCCGCCCCTCCACTCTAACCACTGGGCTACCCTGCCACCCCTCCACTCTAACCACTAGGCTAACCTGCCGCCCCTCCACTCTAACCACTGGGCTACCCTGCCACCCCTCCACTCTAACCACTGGGCTACCCTGCCACCCCTCCACTCTAACCACTAGGCTACCCTGCCGCCCCTCCACTCTAACCACTAGGCTACCCTGCCACCCCTAGTTCTGACTAGGTGTCAAAGTGGAAGAAATTATTTTACATTTGTGAAAAGTTAATGAAAAATAAAACAAATATATCTTGATTAGATAAGTATTCAACCCCCTGAGTCAATACATGTTAGAATCTATTTTCACAGCAATTACAGCTGTGAGTCTTTCTGGGTAAGTTAGGAACTTTGCCTACCTGCATTGTACAACATTTGTATGTTTTTGTATTCTGAAAGCTCAATCAAGTCGGTTGTTGATCATTGCTAGATAGTCATTTTCTAGTCTTGCCATATATTTTCAAGACAATTTAGTCAAAACTGTAATTAGACCACTCAAGAACATTCAATGTTGTCTTGTTAAGCAACTCCAATGTACATTTGGCCTTGTGTTTCAGGCTATTTCCTGCTGAAAGGTGAATGTATCTCTCTGTGTCTGGTGGAAAGCAGACTGAACAAGATTTTACTCTAGGATTGTTCTTGTGCTTAGCTTTATTCCCCCAAAAAAATCCCTAGTCCTTGTCAATGACAATTATACCCATAACATGATGCAACCATCACCATGCTTGAAAATATGACAAGTTGTACTCAGTGATTTGTTCTGTTGGATTTTCCCCCTTATATAACACTTTGTATTGAGGATATAATTTATTATTTGCAATTTTTTTAGCAGTTTTACTTTTGTGTCTTATTGCAAACAGGTCGCATGTTTTGCAACATTGTATTCGGTACAGGCTTCGTTCTCCATCTGTCATTTAGGTAAGTCTTGTGGAGTAAGTACAATATTGTTGATCCATGCTCAGTTTTCTACTATCACAGGCATTACAATCTTTAACTCATCTAAAGTCACCATTGACCTCATTGTGAAATCCCTGAGCGGTTTCCTTCCGTTCTCTATAGAGTTTACATATATCTGTTGTCATTCTGCGGTCAATTGGAAAAAAGTAGCAAGACAATGTGGAGGATGAATCAGAATTAGTTGGGTAACATAGACAAATAAGATGTTTTATTTACATAATATGCTTATGTGAGATACTTGTCATGAGAAAAGCTTAATTATTATTAAAGATGAAGTTTAAGTATAACTCTGACTGGTGGTTTGTAACTCTCCTCATTTGGTAATACAGGAAATTGCCAAAACAACAATTATTGAATGAGACTTGATTGACAGTAGTTTTACTTCACAATAAAGCCTTTATTAAATGTTGGCTTTCCAAAAAGTCCTGGCAATTTTTAGAAGTGAATAATATCAAATCTATTTCTATAATGAATATAATGATTGCCAGTATGTTTACTATCAGCTCATATATGGTGCTTTTGCAATTTATTTTAAAATGTGAAAAACATCAAAGCTATGTTGTATCATGTGTTTGTATTGTTATGATGAAAGCTGTGTTGTATCATGTGTTTGTATTGTTATGATGAAAGCTATGTTGTATCATGTGTTTGTATTGTTATGATGAAAGCTGTGTTGTATCATGTGTTTGTTATGATGATTGGTATTTGTCTCCTGTACATGGTGTTTTACTACAGGTGCTGCTGAAGTCATGGGGAGAGACAACATCCTAACCTTTGCTGTGCTGTGTGTCTTCCATGTTTGGACTCTGGGTGTGGACTCGAAGATGGTAAGACGTGGACTCCAAGATGGTACTTTCAGCATATAGTCTTGCTACTTTTAAGATGAGAACAAGATTGTTACAGTAAAAAATATATAATAATAATATGTATAAAACTGTTTCTCTGTATTCTCCTCCATATTCTCTGAAGGTTCATCTCCATCAGCCTGGTCTCAATTCCAGCATACCCTTAGACATGGTCCCTGACTCTGTTGACATGTCAGCCTGGTCTCAATTCCAGCATACCCTTAGACAGACTCATGACATGTCAGCCTGGTCTCAATTCCAGCATACCCTTAGACATGGTCCCTGACTCTGTTGACGACATGTCAGCCTGGTCTCAATTCCAGCATACCCTTAGACATGGTCCCTGACTCTGTTGACGACATGTCAGCCTGGTCTCAATTCCAGCATACCCTTAGACATGGTCCCTGACTCTGTTGACGACATGTCAGCCTGGTCTCAATTCCAGCATACCCTTAGACATGGTCCCTGACTCTGTTGACGACATGTCAGCCTGGTCTCAATTCCAGCATACCCTTAGACATGGTCCCTGACTCTGTTGACGACATGTCAGCCTGGTCTCAATTCCAGCATACCCTTAGACATGGTCCCTGACTCTGTTGACGACATGTCAGCCTGGTCTCAATTCCAGCATACCCTTAGACATGGTCCCTGACTCTGTTGACGACATGTCAGCCTGGTCCCTGACATGGTCTGACTCTGCTGACGACATGTCAGCCTGGTCTCAATTCCAGCATACCCTTAGACATGGTCCCTGACTCTGTTGACGACATGTCAGCCTGGTCTCAATTCCAGCATACCCTTAGACATGGTCCCTGACTCTGTTGACGACATGTCAGCCTGGTCTCAATTCCAGCATACCCTTAGACATGGTCCCTGACTCTGTTGAGCCTGGTCTCAATTCCACATGTCAGCCTGGTCTCAATTCCAGCATACCCTTAGACATGGTCCCTGACTCTGTTGACGACATGTCAGCCTGGTCTCAATTCCAGCATACCCTTAGACATGGTCCCTGACTCTGTTGACGACATGTCAGCCTGGTCTCAATTCCAGCATACCCTTAGACATGGTCCCTGACTCTGTTGACGACATGTCAGCCTGGTCTCAATTCCAGCATACCCTTAGACATGGTCCCTGACTCTGTTGACGACATGTCAGCCTGGTCTCAATTCCAGCATACCCTTAGACATGGTCCCTGACTCTGTTGACGACATGTCAGCCTGGTCTCAATTCCAGCATACCCTTAGACATGGTCCCTGACTCTGTTGACGACATGTCAGCCTGGTCTCAATTCCAGCATACCCTTAGACATGGTCCCTGACTCTGTCAGCCTGACACATGTCAGCCTGGTCTCAATTCCAGCATACCCTTAGACATGGTCCCTGACTCTGTTGACGACATGTCAGCCTGGTCTCAATTCCAGCATACCCTTAGACATGGTCCCTGACTCTGTTGACGACATGTCAGCCTGGTCTCAATTCCAGCATACCCTTAGACATGGTCCCTGACTCTGTTGACGACATGTCAGCCTGGTCTCAATTCCAGCATACCCTTAGACATGGTCCCTGACTCTGTTGACGACATGTCAGCCTGGTCTCAATTCCAGCATACCCTTAGACATGGTCCCTGACTCTGTTGACGACATGTCAGCCTGGTCTCAATTCCAGCATACCCTTAGACATGGTCCCTGACTCTGTTGACGACATGTCAGCCTGGTCTCAATTCCAGCATACCCTTAGACATGGTCCTCTGACTCAGCCTGGTCTCAATTCCAGCATACCCTTAGACATGGTCAGCCTGGTCTCAATTCCAGCATACAGCCTGGTCCTTCCAGCATAGACATGGTCCCTGACTCTGTCTGACGACATGTCAGCCTGGTCTCAATTCCAGCATACCCTTAGACATGGTCCCTGACTCTGTTGACGACATGTCAGCCTGGTCTCAATTCCAGCATACCCTTAGACATGGTCCCTGACTCTGTTGACGACATGTCAGCCTGGTCTCAATTCCAGCATACCCTTAGACATGGTCCCTGACTCTGTTGACGACATGTCAGCCTGGTCTCAATTCCAGCATACCCTTAGACATGGTCCCTGACTCTGTTGACGACATGTCAGCCTGGTCTCAATTCCAGCATACCCTTAGACATGGTCCCTGACTCTGTTGACGACATGTCAGCCTGGTCTCAATTCCAGCATACCCAATTCCAGACATGGTCCCTGACTGGTCTCAATTCCAGCGACTGTCCCTGACTCCTGACATGTCAGCCTGGTCTCAATTCCAGCATACCCTTAGACATGGTCCCTGACTCTGTTGACGACATGTCAGCCTGGTCTCAATTCCAGCATACCCTTAGACATGGTCCCTGACTCTGTTGACGACATGTCAGCCTGGTCTCAATTCCAGCATACCCTTAGACATGGTCCCTGACTCTGTTGACGACATGTCAGCCTGGTCTCAATTCCAGCATACCCTTAGACATGGTCCCTGACTCTGTTGACGACATGTCAGCCTGGTCTCAATTCCAGCATACCCTTAGACATGGTCCCTGACTCTGTTGACGACATGTCAGCCTGGTCTCAATTCCAGCATACCCTTAGACATGGTCCCTGACTCTGTTGACGACATGTCAGCCTGGTCTCAATTCCAGCATACCCTTAGACATGGTCCCTGACTCTGTTGACGACATGTCAGCCTGGTCTCAATTCCAGCATACCCTTAGACATGGTCCCTGACTCTGTTGACGACATGTCAGCCTGGTCTCAATTCCAGCATACCCTTAGACATGGTCCCTGACTCTGTTGACGACATGTCAGCCTGGTCTCAATTCCAGCATACCCTTAGACATGGTCCCTGACTCTGTTGACGACATGTCAGCCTGGTCTCAATTCCAGCATACCCTTAGACATGGTCCCTGACTCTGTTGACATGTCAGCCTGGTCTCAATTCCAGCATACCCTTAGACATGGTCCCTGACTCTGTTGACGACATGTCAGCCTGGTCTCAATTCCAGCATACATGGTCCCCCTTAGACATGGTCCCTGACTCTGTCCCTGACTCGACATGTCAGCCTGGTCTCAATTCCAGCATACCCTTAGACATGGTCCCTGACTCTGTTGACGACATGTCAGCCTGGTCTCTCAGCATACCCAGACATGACTCCATGTCAGCCTGGACCCTTAGACATGGTCCCTGACTCTGTTGACGACATGTCAGCCTGGTCTCAATTCCAGCATACCCTTAGACATGGTCCCTGACTCTGTTGACGACATGTCAGCCTGGTCTCAATTCCAGCATACCCTTAGACATGGTCCCTGACTACCCTTAGACATGGTCCCTGACTGTGACGACATGTCAGCCTGGTCTCAATTCCAGACCCGACATGTCAGCCTGGTCTCAATTCCAGCATACCCTTAGACATGGTCCCTGACTCCAGCATCAGCCTGGTCTCAATTCCAGCATACCCTTAGACATGGTCCCTGACTCTGTTGACGACATGTCAGCCTGGTCTCAATTCCAGCATACCCTTAGACATGGTCCCTGACTCTGTTGACGACATGTCAGCCTGGTCTCAATTCCAGCATACCCTTAGACATGGTCCCTGACTCTGTTGACGACATGTCAGCCTGGTCTCAATTCCAGCATACCCTTAGACATGGTCCCTGACTCTGTTGACGACATGTCAGCCTGGTCTCAATTCCAGCATACCCTTAGACATGGTCCCTGACTCTGTTGACGACATGTCAGCCTGGTCTCAATTCCAGCATACCCTTAGACATGGTCCCTGACTCTGTTGACGACATGTCAGCCTGGTCTCAATTCCAGCATACCCTTAGACATGGTCCCTGACTCTGTTGACGACATGTCAGCCTGGTCTCAATTCCAGCATACCCTTAGACATGGTCCCTGACTCTGTTGACGACATGTCAGCCTGGTCTCAATTCCAGCATACCCTTAGACATGGTCCCTGACTCTGTTGACGACATGTCAGCCTGGTCTCAATTCCAGCATACCCTTAGACATGGTCCCTGACTCTGTTGACGACATGTCAGCCTGGTCTCAATTCCAGCATACCCTTAGACATGGTCCCTGACTCTGTTGACGACATGTCAGCCTGGTCTCAATTCCAGCATACCCTTAGACATGGTCCCTGACTCTGTTGACGACATGTCAGCCTGGTCTCAATTCCAGCATACCCTTAGACATGGTCCCTGACTCTGTTGACGACATGTCAGCCTGGTCTCAATTCCAGCATACCCTTAGACATGGTCCCTGACTCTTGAGACATGTCAGCCTGGTCTCAATTCCAGCATCCCTTGACATGGTCCCTGACTCTGTTGACGACATGTCAGCCTGGTCTCAATTCCAGCATAGACATGGTCCCCTTGACGAGATGTCAGCCTGGGTCCCTTGACATGGTCCCTGACTCTTGACGACATGTCAGCCTGGTCTCAATTCCAGCATACCCTTAGACATGGTCCCTCATGTCAGCCTGGTCTCAATTCCAGCATACCCTTAGACATGGTCCCTGACTCTGTTGACGACATGTCAGCCTGGTCTCAATTCCAGCATACCCTTAGACATGGTCCCTGACTCTGTTGACGACATGTCAGCCTGGTCTCAATTCCAGACATGGTCCCTGACTCTGTTTAGACATGTCAGCCTGGTCATACCCTTAGACATGGTCCCTGACGACATGTCAGCCTGGTCTCAATTCCAGCATACCCTTAGACATGGTCCCTGACTCTGTTGACGACATGTCAGCCTGGTCTCAATTCCAGCATACCCTTAGACATGGTCCCTGACTCTGTTGACGACATGTCAGCCTGGTCTCAATTCCAGCATACCCTTAGACATGGTCCCTGACTCTGTTGACATGTCAGCCTGGTCTCAATTCCAGCATACCCTTAGACATGGTCCCTGACTCTGTTGACGACATGTCAGCCTGGTCTCAATTCCAGCATACCCTTAGACATGGTCCCTGACTCTGTTGACGACATGTCAGCCTGGTCTCAATTCCAGCATACCCTTAGACATGGTCCCTGACTCTGTTGACGACATGTCAGCCTGGTCTCAATTCCAGCATTCCAGCATACCCTTAGACATGGTCCCTGACTCTGTTGACGACATGTCAGCCTGGTCTCAATTCCAGCATACCCTTAGACATGGTCCCTGACTCTGTTGACGACATGTCAGCCTGGTCTCAATTCCAGCATACCCTTAGACATGGTCCCTGACTCTGTTGACGACATGTCAGCCTGGTCTCAATACCCCAGCATACCCTTAGACATGGTCCCTGGACTCTGTTGACGACATGTCAGCTCTGGTCTCAATTCCAGCATACCCTTAGACATGGTCCCTGACTCTGTTGACGACATGTCAGCCTGGTCTCAATTCCAGCATATGTCATGGCCTGACTCTGTCTCATGTCAGCCTGGTCTTCCAGCATACCCTTAGACATGGTCCCTGACTCTGTTGACGACATGTCAGCCTGGTCTCAATTCCAGCATACCCTTAGACATGGTCCCTGACTCTGTTGACGACATGTCAGCCTGGTCTCAATTCCAGCATACCCTTAGACATGGTCCCTGACTCTGTTGACGACATGTCAGCCTGGTCTCAATTCCAGCATACCCTTAGACATGGTCCCTGACTCTGTTGACGACATGTCAGCCTGGTCTCAATTCCAGCATACCCTTAGACATGGTCCCTGACTCTGTTGACGACATGTCAGCCTGGTCTCAATTCCAGCATACCCTTAGACATGGTCCCTGACTCTGTTGACGACATGTCAGCCTGGTCTCAATTCCAGCATACCCTTAGACATGGTCCCTGACTCTGTTGACGACATGTCAGCCTGGTCTCAATTCCAGCATACCCTTAGACATGGTTGACCAGTCAGCCTGGTCTCAATTCCAGCATACCCTTAGACATGGTCCCTGACTCTGTTGACGACATGTCAGCCTGGTCTCAATTCCAGCATACCCTTAGACATGGTCCCTGACTCTGTTGACGACATGTCAGCCTGGTCTCAATTCCAGCATACCCTTAGACATGGTCCCTGACTCTGTTGACGACATGTCAGCCTGGTCTCAATTCCAGCATACCCTTAGACATGGTCCCTGACTCTGTTGACGACATGTCAGCCTGGTCTCAATTCCAGCATACCCTTAGACATGGTCCCTGACTCCCTGACTACTGTTGACGACATGTCAGCCTGGTCTCAATTCCAGCATACCCTTAGACATGGTCCCTGACTCTGTTGACGACATGTAGAACGGCTGCACTGAACAAATGTGCAACAAGGTGGAGGAGGAATATCTTGTAAATGAAAACAAAGAGCCCTTCAAAAATGCCTGGAATTGGGCCAAAAGTTGTGCAGAAAATGTGAAGGAACGATTCCGAAACGACAATTCTGAGTACAATGATGGCGACAAACTTACAAATAATCATATCAAGGCTATCTGTGCTTACACAACAGGTCATCCTTCAATCCACTCAGAGTTCAACCAAGCAGTCCGGACCAGTAGATATGAGTACACAACCTCCTTCCAGTTCCACTCCCTGCATTTCCTCCTGACTGACGCCATTCGCCTCCTGAAAAAAAAACAATCTTGTCACATCACATACAGAAGAACCAAAATGAAGTTTGTGGGTAAAGTTAACAAAACTATTAGATTTGGCTACTTTGCCTCCAGCTCTCTTAACAAGGACAATTCTGAATTTGGAGACAAAAGTCCTGCTTTGAGATAGAGACGTGTTTTGGCGCTTACCTGAAGTCCTTCCCCAAAATGGGGACAAAAGAGGAGGAGGTGTTGATTCCACCTTATGAAGTGTTCAACGTTACTGAGGTACTCAAGAAAGAAGATGATCCAACACTTTGGTGTGTTGTGAACAAACTACAGAGCACCAAAATAGCCAAGAGTAACCTGAATTGCAAAATGTTTAAGAAGCCAATTATTAATTAAGAAAATTAACATTGAGTCATTGTCCCTAAAGAGGATGTAGTTCAACCATCTCAGCTTCTTATTCTCACGCTTCTTACAAAAATAAATACAATAAAATGTTGAGTGACCATAGTTTCTATTATAATACGTTAATTGGTTTATTTGTGGATGTTACATACAAACCTCATCCTGACTACCAGAAATAGTTATTATTAAGATGTGTGTATTAACCTGTGTATCAGACTCCATAGGAGACTTTAAAGCACTTATACAGTATGCTTTCTGCAGCTTGTGGCAAATGAATAAAGAAAATCATTGAGCAAGAATACTGTATTCGTCATGTATTTTTGGTTTAAAATATTAACGTACTACGTTTAGACAAAGTGAAATTAATCCATGGATCAATCTATAATATTACATGACCATTTTAATTGTTCAATAAAGTTATGCTTAATTACTTCCTCCGAGGTGGCACATAAAGACACAAATAAAGTGATGCCTGAAACTACCAATTGGTACTGAAGGATTTTTTTTTAATCCCATGAAACATTCAAAATCATGTAAAAACATTCAAACATTTACTACTTTCACAAAAAGACAACATAAGGCATCATGGAATTATACAATTCATGTTTTTCCATAGAATACTTCTAACAGTCCAACATGGCTTCTGACCAATCATATGGCCAAATAAGGTTTGACTGGCTGGTTCCACAGTACTGTTACAGAGCAAAGTTGGCGTCTTGACTTAAATGTGCCGACAGGCGTCACTCATCACCAGATTCTCAGAGCAGGTGGGGCCCCACCCCTGCTGTCCCTAATTGGCTCCCCTTATATTTCTGTCCTCCAATGGGGTGCAAATACACACGTGCTTCTCTGCTGGTTGGTTAATAAATCAATATGCAGCACAGAGAAACACACACACTCAGTCAAGTGAAGAAGTCTCCCTCCCTTCCTTACCCCCCCACCTCTCTCTCTCTCTCTCTCTCTCTCTCTCTCTCTCTCTCTCTCTCTCTCTCTCTCTCTCTCTCTCTCTCTCTCTCACTGTATATTCTCTCTCTCCACTGTATATTCTTCCTCCCTCCCTCCCTCCACCCCCCCTCTCTCTCTCATCTCTCTGTCCCTCCCTCCCTCAGGTTGGAGGTGTGCAGGACCAGGATGGAGCCTCTGGCTCCCAGGTAGAGTGTGTCAGAGCTGGGGTCCAGCAGGAGGTCGCTGGTGTTGGACACCCCCAGAACTGTGCCTGATGAATACATTAACTAAACTGATGCTGTGTTGTTTGTTTATTAATTTGGGTCTAAAAACAAGACATAACCAATGAGTTTTCAAATAGAATAATGGACATTTTACAGTATATCTCTAATTTCTCAGCATACCATAGATTAAAGCAGCCTTTTTCAAACCTTTATTGTTTAAAAAGCAGCCTTTTTAAACAATAAACTCAATACCAGTATTTTCACTGACAAGACACCTTCTCACACAGCCAATATATCGCTTTGTTGGAGAGAGACAAAAAAATCTTGGTCCTCCTCTCCCTCTCCCTCTCCATCCCCATCGTTGGGCTCTCCTTTCCTCCAGAGGCTGGAGAAAACACACAAAGATAGGGCTGGATTCAACCACGGCTGGCTGCTGGCACCATAATTGGGGAGGAAGGGCTCATGGTAATGGTTGGAATAGAATGGTGTCAAACACATTGTTTCCATGGTTTCCATGTGTTTGATACTACTCCATTCACTCCATTCCAGCCATTATTATGAGCCGTCCTCCCCTCACCTGCCTCCCCTGGCAACCAAACCACTTCAACACTTATGCATTCTCTTGTTTAGCGATATTGAGTCTTTACAGTTTGATTGTCCGCATGGTCAGTAGTATCTAGTCTATTGATGCAAGCAGTATCAATCTAAGGAACATAACGAAGAAATGCCCTTCAAAATCTGTCAGTTTAAGCTAGAGATACCTGTTTTTGCAAGGGCTGCTTCTCAATCTACCGCATCTGCCTGTAGTGGCCTTCCACATCTGCCTGTAGTGGCCTTCCACATCTGCCTATAGATGCCTTCCACATCTGCCTATAGTGGCCTTCCACATCTGCCTATAGTGGCCTTCCACATCTGCCTGTAGTGGCCTTCCACATCTGCCTATAGAGGCCTTCCACATCTGCCTATAGTGGCCTTCCACATCTGCCTATAGTGGCCTTCCACATCTGCCTATAGAGGCCTTCCACATCTGCCTATAGAGGCCTTCCACATCTGCCTATAGTGGCCTTCCACATCTGCCTATAGTGGCCTTCCACATCTGCCTATAGTGGCCTTCCACATCTGCCTATAGTGGCCTTCCACATCTGCCTATAGTGGCCTTCCACATCTGCCTGTAGTGGCCTTCCACATCTGCCTATAGTGGCCTCCCACATCTGCCTATAGTGGCCTTCCACATCTGCCTATAGTGGCCTTCCACATCTGCCTATAGTGGCCTCCCACATCTGCCTATAGTGGCCTCCCACATCTGCCTATAGTGGCCTCCCACATCTGCCTATAGTGGCCTTCCACATCTGCCTATAGAGGCCTTCCACATCTGCCTATAGTGGCCTTCCACATCTGCCTATAGTGGCCTCCCACATCTGCCTATAGTGGCCTTCCACATCTGCCTGTAGTGGCCTTCCACATCTGCCTATAGTGGCCTCCCACATCTGCCTATAGTGGCCTTCCACATCTGCCTATAGAGGCCTTCCACATCTGCCTATAGTGGCCTTCCACATCTGCCTATAGTGGCCTCCCACGTCTGCCTATAGTGGCCTTCCACATCTGCCTATAGAGGCCCTCCACATCTGCCTATAGTGGCCTTCCACATCTGCCTATAGTGGCCTTCCACATCTGCCTATAGTGGCCTCTCACCTCTGCCTATAGTGGCCTTCCACATCTGCCTATAGTGGCCTTCCACATCTGCCTATAGTGGCCTTCCACATCTGCGGTGGAAGGTGTCCGAGTTACAACTGCGTTTGTCAGACCATGAAACATCCCGAAAAACGGTCTTCTCATGGAAACGTCTGTAGCGTCCGAACGGGTTGGCCGACAAAATAATATGGATAGATGAGACTCTCACAAACACGATGGTGTTCTCCGTTTTGCACTACGTGTCATGTTTTGTCATTTATTATCTTGTCTTGTCCCTGTGCTTCCCATTCTATTCGTTTCCCTCTGCTGGTCTTATTAGGTTCTTTCCCTCTTTCTATCCCTCTCTCTCCCCCTCCCTCTCTCACTCTCTCGCTCTCTCTTCTCTCTATCGTTCCGTTCCTGCTCCCAGCTGTTCCTATTCCCCTAATCAATCATTTAGTCTTCCCACACCTGTTCCCGATCCTTTCCCCTGATTAGAGTCCCTATTTCTTCCTTTGTGTTCCGTTCCTGTCCTGTCGGTTCCTTGTCTAGAATTCACCGTGCTGTGTTTGTGTATCGCCCTGTCGTGTCGTGTTTTCCTCAGATGCTGCGTGGTGAGCAGGTGTCTGAGTCTGTCTGGTTCAAGTGCCTTCCCGAGGCAACCTGCTGTTCACCTGCTGTTCAAGATCGAGTCTCCAGTTTGTCCTCGTCATTTCGAGTGAAAGTTGTGTTTTTTTGTTTGTAATTACTTTACTGGATTAAAGACTCTGTTTTCGCCAAGTCGCTTTTGGGTCCTCTTTCACCTGCATGACAGAAGGAACCGACCAAGGAATGGACCCAGCGACTTCAGACGCTCGTTACACTGCCGTCGAGATCCAAGGAGCCATGCTCGGCAGACACGAGCAGGAATTGTCTGCTGCTCGCCATGCCGTGGAGAACCTGGCCGCTCAGGTTTCCGACCTCTCTGGACAGTTCCAGAGTCTACGTCTCGTGCCACCTGTTACTTCCTGGCCTGCCGAGCCTCCAGAACCTAGGGTTAATAACCCACCTTGCTACTCCGGGCAGCCCACTGAGTGCCGCTCCTTTCTCACGCAGTGTGAGATTGTGTTCTCTCTCCAACCCAACACATACTCTAGAGAGAGAGCTCGGGTTGCTTACGTCATTTCACTCCTTACTGGCCGGGCTCGAGAATGGGGCACAGCTATCTGGGAGGCAAGGGCTGATTGCTCTAACAAGTTCCAGAACTTTAAAGAGGAGATGATTCGGGTTTTTGACCGTTCAGTTTTTGGTAGGGAGGCTTCTAGGGCCCTGGCTTCCTTATGCCAAGGTGAACGGTCCATAACGGATTATTCTATTGAGTTTCGCACTCTTGCTGCCTCTAGTGAGTGGAACGAGCCGGCGCTGCTCGCTCGTTTTCTGGAGGGACTCCACGCAGTGGTTAAGGATGAGATTCTCTCCCGGGAGGTTCCTTCAGATGTGGACTCTTTGATTGCTCTCGCCATCCGCATAGAACGACGGGT
The DNA here is from genome assembly GCF_021184085.1 of Oncorhynchus gorbuscha. Taxonomy (NCBI): domain Eukaryota; kingdom Metazoa; phylum Chordata; class Actinopteri; order Salmoniformes; family Salmonidae; genus Oncorhynchus; species Oncorhynchus gorbuscha. The sequence goes on along the minus strand of NC_060196.1, from coordinate 2,501,362 downwards.
AGATCTTCGTCACCGGGCTCGTGGAAGAGAGCTCGCATCAACGGTGTTTCCCTGCTCCGCATCGCAACCATCTCCCTCCTCTGGCTCAGGGTCTGAGCCCATGCAGCTGGGAGGGATTCGCATCTCGACTAAGGAGAGGGAACGGAGGATCACCAACCGCCTGTGCCTCTATTGCGGAGTTGCTGGACATTTTGTTAATTCATGTCCAGTAAAAGCCAGAGCTCATCTGTAAGCGGAGGGCTACAGGTGAGCGCAACTACTCAAGTCTCTCCATCAAAATCCTGTACTACTTTGTCGGTCCATCTACGCTGGACCGGTTCGGGTGCTACATGTAGTGCCTTGATAGACTCTGGGGCTGAGGGTTGTTTCATGGACGAAGCATGGGTTCGGAAACATGACATTCCTTTCAGAGAGTTAGAGAAGCCTACGCCCATGTTCGCCTTAGATGGTAGTCATCTTCCCAGTATCAGATTTGAGACACTACCTTTAACCCTCACAGTATCTGGTAACCACAGTGAGACTATTTCTTTTTTGATTTTTCGTTCACCGTTTACACCTGTTGTTTTGGGTCATCCCTGGCTAGTATGTCATAATCCTTCTATTAATTGGTCTAGTAATTCTATCCTATCCTGGAACGTTTCTTGTCATGTGAAGTGTTTAATGTCTGCCATCCCTCCCGTTTCTTCTGTCCCTACTTCTCAGGAGGAACCTGGCGATTTGACAGGAGTGCCGGAGGAATATCATGATCTGCGCACGGTCTTCAGTCGGTCCCGAGCCAACTCCCTTCCTCCTCACCGGTCGTATGATTGTAGTATTGATCTCCTTCCGGGGACCACTCCTCCTCGGGGTAGACTATACTCTCTGTCGGCTCCCGAACGTAAGGCTCTCGAGGATTATTTGTCTGTGTCTCTTGACGCCGGTACCATAGTGCCTTCTTCCTCTCCGGCCGGGGCGGGGTTCTTTTTTGTTAAGAAGAAGGACGGTACTCTGCGCCCCTGCGTGGATTATCGAGGGCTGAATGACATAACGGTTAAGAATCGTTATCCGCTTCCCCTTATGTCATCAGCCTTCGAGATTCTGCAGGGAGCCAGGTGCTTTACTAAGTTGGACCTTCGTAACGCTTACCATCTCGTGCGCATCAGAGAGGGGGACGAGTGGAAAACGGCGTTTAACACTCCGTTAGGGCATTTTGAGTACCGGGTTCTGCCGTTTGGTCTCGCCAATGCGCCAGCTGTTTTTCAGGCATTAGTTAATGATGTTCTGAGAGACATGCTGAACATCTTTGTTTTTGTCTATCTTGACGATATCCTGATTTTTTCTCCGTCACTCGAGATTCATGTTCAGCACGTTCGACGTGTTCTACAGCGCCTTTTAGAGAATTGTCTCTACGTAAAGTCTGAGAAGTGCTCTTTTCATGTCTCCTCCGTTACTTTTCTCGGTTCCGTTATTTCCGCTGAAGGCATTCAGATGGATTCCGCTAAGGTCCAAGCTGTCAGTGATTGGCCCGTTCCAAGGTCACGTGTCGAGTTGCAGCGCTTTTAGGTTTCGCTAATTTCTATCGGCGTTTCATTCGTAATTTCGGTCAAGTTGCTGCCCCTCTCACAGCTCTTACTTCTGTCAAGACGTGTTTTAAGTGGTCCGGTTCCGCCCAGGAGCTTTTGATCTTCTAAAAGAACGTTTTACGTCCGCTCCTATCCTCGTTACTCCTGACGTCACTAGACAATTCATTGTCGAGGTTGGCCTTCAGAGGTAGGCGTGGGAGCCATTCTATCCCAGCGCTTCCAGTCTGACGATAAGGTTCATCCTTGCGCTTATTTTCTCATCGCCTGTCGCCATCTGAGCGCAACTATGATGTGGGTAACCGTGAACTGCTCGCCATCCGCTTAGCCCTAGGCGAATGGCGACAGTGGTTGGAGGGGGCGACCGTTCCTTTTGTCGTTTGGACAGACCATAAGAACCTTGAGTACATCCGTTCTGCCAAACGACTTAATGCCCGTCAAGCTCGTTGGGCGTTGTTTTTCGCTCGTTTCGAGTTTGTGATTTCTTACCGTCCGGGTAGCAAGAACACCAAGCCTGATGCCTTATCCCGTCTGTTTAGTTCTTCTGTGGCTTCTACTGATCCCGAGGGGATTCTTCCTTATGGGCGTGTTGTCGGGTTAACAGTCTGGGGAATTGAAAGACAGGTTAAGCAAGCACTCACGCACACTGCGTCGCCGCGCGCTTGTCCTAGTAACCTCCTTTTCGTTCCTGTTTCCACTCGTCTGGCTGTTCTTCAGTGGGCTCACTCTGCCAAGTTAGCTGGTCATCCCGGTGTTCGAGGCACTCTTGCGTCTATTCGCCAGCGCTTTTGGTGGCCGACTCAGGAGCGTGACACGCGCCGTTTCGTGGCTGCTTGTTCGGACTGCGCGCAGACTAAGTCGGGTAACTCTCCTCCTGCCGGTCGTCTCAGACCGCTCCCCATTCCTTCTCGAGCATGGTCTCACATCGCCTAGACTTCATTACCGGTCTGCCTTTGTCTGCGGGGAAGACTGTGATTCTTACGGTTGTCGATAGGTTCTCTAAGGCGGCACATTTCATTCCCCTCGCTAAACTTCCTTCCGCTAAGGAGACGGCACAAATCATTATCGAGAATGTATTCAGAATTCATGGCCTCCCGTTAGACGCCGTTTCAGACAGAGGCCCGCAATTCACGTCACAGTTTTGGAGGGAGTTCTGTCGTTTGATTGGTGCGTCCGTCAGTCTCTCTTCCGGGTTTCATCCCCAGTCTAACGGTCAAGCAGAGAGGGCCAATCAGACGATTGTCGCATACTACGCAGCCTTTCTTTCAGAAACCCTGCGTCTTGGGCAGAACAGCTCCCTGGGCAGAATACGCTCACAATTCGCTTCCTTCGTCTGCTACCGGGTTATCTCCGTTTCAGAGTAGTCTGGGTTACCAGCCTCCTCTGTTCTCATCCCAGCTTGCCGAGTCCAGCGTTCCCTCCGCTCAAGCGTTTGTCCAACGTTGTGAGCGCACCTGGAGGAGGGTGAGGTCTGCACTTTGCCGTTACAGGGCACAGACTGTGAGAGCCGCCAATAAACGCAGGATTAAGAGTCCAAGGTATTGTTGCGGCCAGAGAGTGTGGCTTTCCACTCGCAACCTTCCTCTTACGACAGCTTCTCGTAAGTTGACTCCGCGGTTCATTGGTCCGTTCCGTGTCTCCCAGGTCGTCAATCCTGTCGCTGTGCGACTGCTTCTTCCGCGACATCTTCGTCGCGTCCATCCTGTCTTCCATGTCTCCTGTGTCAAGCCCTTTCTTCGCACCCCCGTTCGTCTTCCCTCCCCCTCCCGTCCTTGTCGAGAGCGCACCTATTTACAAGGTACATAAGATCATGGACATGCGTTCTCGGGGACGGGGTCACCAATACTTAGTGGATTGGGAGGGTTACGGTCCTGAGGAGAGGAGTTGGGTTCCGTCTCGGGACGTGCTGGACCGTTCACTCATTGATGATTTCCTCCGTTGCCGCCAGGATTCCTCCTCGAGTGCGCCAGGAGGCGCTCGGTGAGTGGGGGGGTACTGTCATGTTTTGTCATTTATTATCTTGTCTTGTCCCTGTGCTTCCCATTCTATTCGTTTCCCTCTGCTGGTCTTATTAGGTTCTTTCCCTCTTTCTATCCCTCTCTCTCCCCCTCCCTCTCTCACTCTCTCGCTCTCTCTTCTCTCTATCGTTCCGTTCCTGCTCCCAGCTGTTCCTATTCCCCTAATCAATCATTTAGTCTTCCCACACCTGTTCCCGATCCTTTCCCCTGATTAGAGTCCCTATTTCTTCCTTTGTGTTCCGTTCCTGTCCTGTCGGTTCCTTGTCTAGAATTCACCGTGCTGTGTTTGTGTATCGCCCTGTCGTGTCGTGTTTTCCTCAGATGCTGCGTGGTGAGCAGGTGTCTGAGTCTGTCTGGTTCAAGTGCCTTCCCGAGGCAACCTGCTGTTCACCTGCTGTTCAAGATCGAGTCTCCAGTTTGTCCTCGTCATTTCGAGTGAAAGTTGTGTTTTTTTGTTTGTAATTACTTTACTGGATTAAAGACTCTGTTTTCGCCAAGTCGCTTTTGGGTCCTCTTTCACCTGCATGACACTACGACCCACAGAAGTATCATGGTACTATTTTGAAGGTAACCGGTACCGGTAGAAAATGAATGGAAGTAGGGAAGTAGCGCCACAGTCAAATAATATTACTAAAAAATATTCATATTCATGAAATCACAAGTGCAATATTGCAAAACACAGCTTAGCCTTTTGTTAATCCACCTGTCGTCTCAGATTTTGAAATTATGCTTTACAGCGAAAGCTATACAAGTGTTTGTGTAAGTTTATCGATAGCATAACATAACATTATGTACACTAAGCATTAAGTAGCTAGGTCAAGAAAATCAGAAAAACAATCAAATTAATCGTTTACCTTTGATGATCTTCGGATGTTTTCACCTACGAGACTCCCAGTTACACAACAAATGTTACTTTTGTTCCATAAAGATTATTTTTATACCCAAAATACCTCCGTTTGTTTGTCGCGTTATGTTCAGAAATCCACAGGAAAGAGCGGTCACGACAACGCAGATGTATATTCCAAAAAATATCCATAATATCCACAGAAACATGTCAAAAGTTTTTTATAATCAATCCTCAGGTTGTTTTTAAAATACACTGTATATTCGATAATATATCAACCTGGTGTGTAGGTTTTTCAATAACACCGGGTTAAACAATGGCCGCTTTACTCTGTAGCGCAAAACTCATACTGAGAGCCCCCACCTATCCACTTACGCAATGTGATCTTTCACGCTCATTTTTCAAAATAAAAGCCTGAAACTATGTCTAAAGACTGTTGACACCTTAGGGAAGACATAGAAAAAGGAATCTGGTTGATATCTCTTTAAATGGAGGATAGATATGCATAGGAACAGAGAGGTTTCAAAATTAGAGGCACTTCCTGATTGGATTTTCCTCAGGCTTTCGCCTGCAATATCAGTTCTGTTATTCTCACAGACAATATTTTTTACAGTTTTGGAAACTTTAGAGTGTTTTCTATCCTAATCTGACAATTATATGCATATCCTAGTTTCTGGGGCTGAGAAATAGGCAGTTTCAAATGGGTACGTTTTTTAGCCAAAAACGAAAATACTGCCCCCTACACGCAAAAGGTTAAATATACTTAAGTATCAAAAGTACGTAATTGAAGTAAAAGTATTAATAATTTCAAATTCCTTATATTAAGCAAACCAAACGGCACCATTTCCTTGTTTTTATATTATTTACGGATAGCCAGGGGCACGCTCCAACACTCAGACATAATTTACAATCAAGGCATGTGTTTTAGTGTTTTAGTGAGTCCGCTAGATCAGAGGCAGTGGAGATGACCAGGGATGTTCTCTTAAAAAGTGTTAAACCATTTTCCTGTCCTAAGCATTCAAAATGTACAAGTACTTTTGGCTGTCAGGTAAAATGTATGGAGTAAAAAGTACAATATTGTCTTTAGGAATGTAATGAAGTGAAAGTAGTCAAAAATATAAAGTCAAGAATAAATATCCCAAAAAATGACTTAAGTAGTACTTTAATGTTGTGGACGGGTTGTTATTAGTAATTGTGGGCGGTGCAGGGTGAACAAACAGCTGACCCTCACATGGCTTCTGTCTTGAACCATGACAAAGATTGTCTATTATATTGAGAAGATAATCAAGTGACAGCTCTATCAATGGAAATACATATCCTCAAATGATGGAAGGCGAGATCAGGTGGAACCATTCGAGGCAATGAGAGATCAGGTGGAACCATTCAAGGTAATGAGAGATCAGGCAAACGTGTGAACAACTGGCTAAAAAGATGTTTCTCTCAACCTCACACCAAGTCTAATAACATAACCAACCTTATTAAGATCTGTTAATGTAGATTTTTACATCAACAAATAACCTTCAATTAATTGCATTTTCATCTCTTATCAAAATTAAAATAAACCAATAAATATATTTTATTTATAAAATGATCTTTCTCAAAAAACATCACATACAATAATCTCTCAATGTACTCCCCAAAATGTTTGGGCGGGGGTGACCCCGCTAGGGGAAGCCAGAGATCGGTGTATAATGGTGAGATGCTCATGTCTCCACCGTAACAAAGGTAGTCATTGTCCCAAAGGAGGGAAGGCAGGAAACAAGTTTAGGTCTACAAATGATGCACATAGAAAGGCATCAGGTTTATTGCGGACAGATTTTGTCAAGAGAGAGCTCTCACTACACCTCGTCCTCTCTGCTAAAACTATCTCACCGGAGAAAGCATCCGAGTGAGCAAAACAGAGCGAAACAGTTCTTGCTTACTGTATACTCAGTGTACAAAACATTAAGGACACCTTCCTAATATTGAGTTCCACCCCCCTTTTTCTCCTAAGAACAGCCTCAATTCATCATGGCATGGACTCTACAAGGTTCGAAAGTGTTGCACAGATATGCTGGCCCATGTTGACTTCAATGCTTCCTACAGTTGTGTCAAGATGGCTGGATGTCCTTTGGATGGTGCACCATACTTGATATACATGGAAAACTGTTGAGCGCGAACAACCCAGCATCGTTGCAGTTCTTGACCCAGCATCGTTGCAGTTCTTGACCCAGCATCGTTGCAGTTCTTGACCCAGCATCGTTGCAGTTCTTGACCCAGCATCGTTGCAGTTCTTGACCCAGCATCGTTGCAGTTCTTGACCCAGCATCGTTGCAGTTCTTGACCCAGCATCGTTGCAGTTCTTGACCCAGCATCGTTGCAGTTCTTGACCCAGCATCGTTGCAGTTGTTGACCCAGCATTGTTGCAGTTGTTGACCCAGCATCGTTGCAGTTGTTGACCCAGCATCGTTGCAGTTGTTGACCCAGCATCGTTGCAGTTGTTGACCCAAACATTCACCCTCTGAATGGCACACATACACAATACATATACAGTGGGGCAAAAAAAGACCATCATTTGCAAAAAAACTCATTAAAAATCCTACAATGTGATTTTATGATTTTTTTTTCTCCTAATTTTGTCTGTCATAGTTGCAGTGTACCTATGATGAAAATTACAGGCCTCTCTCATCTTTTTAAGTGGGAGAACTTGCACAATTGGAGGCTGACTAAATACTTTTTGGCCCCACTGTATATCTCAATTGCTTCAAGGCTTAAAAATCCTTCTTCAACCTGTCTCCTCCCCTCCATGTACACCGATTGAAGTGGATTTAACAAGTGACATCAGTAAGGAATCATAGCTTTCACCTGGATTCACCTGGTCAGTCAATGTAATGGAAAGAGCAGGTGTCCTTAATGTTTTGTACACTTTGTATCCCATCTATCTGATGCTGTCTGGACAGAAATAGCATGTATGACATGCCATACTCTCTTTGTCCAGACAGCATCAGATACATGGTCTACACATACTGAGACAGAGGGGCGCTGTTTCACTGTCCAGACAGCATCAGATACATGTCTACACATACTGAGACAGAGGGGCGCTGTTTCACTGTCCAGACAGCATCAGATACATGGTCTACACATACTGAGACAGAGGGGCGCTGTTTCACTGTCCAGACAGCATCAGATACATGGTCTACACATACTGAAACAGAGGGGCGCTGTTTCGCACGCTCAGATGCTTTATCTGGTATTGATGCGTCTTTCTGTCTGCACGGGTCTATCTTATCAATATTTCAATATTTTATTTGGAGAGGCAAAGAGGTATGCTAGGGTGGGCCAGGCCCCCTTAGGCCCACAACCTCGACCCTGTGTAAATCACTTTAATTGTGTCAAGACCTGACCTCAGTATCTTTAGTAGAAGATCAACAAGTCGGAAAGCCTGAACGGTAATTCAATGAGGCCAAACACGCATGTTAAAAATGTATACATTTTTAAATCAAAGTTTATTTTATTTTCTATTTTGTAAAAAAATACATATACAACTGCATTTTGTCAAGGAACATAGTACATTTTACAAATCTTTTTCAAGATATTAATCAAAACAGGGATATTTCAAACATGGATTCCTCATCAAAACAGAGCCCCCCTCCAACAGAGCAAAACAACAATATCATCATAAAACTCTTCACTCTATGAATCCTAGCGGTTAAGAGCATTGGGCCAGTAACCGAAAGTTCGCTGGTTCAATTCCTCACACCGACTGGATTAAAAATCTGTTGATGTACCCTGGAGCAAGGCACTTAATTAACCCTAATAGCTCCTGTAAATCGCTCTGGATAAAAAGTTTTGCTAAATGACTAAAATGTCCATTTGGCTGATGAGAAGTAAGCATATAAACATACAGTTCTTTACTCCACCACCATTACGCTCTCCACTCCCAATACCTGCAGTAGAACCAACACAGAGTTAGACTGGTCACCGTCTCAGAGCCAAAAAGTGTATGGTGGGAGTGTTGAGTGGGATGTCTGAGGACAAACCTCGATCTTGAACAGCAGGTGAACATTCAGGCAGCTCACCCGCAACAGTATGAACAACACAGAGAATCAGTCCTACTCCTTACGCTGTGATCAGTGTTATTAGAGCAGTAGTCTTTTACCTAATATATAATAATAATAATAATATATGCCATTTAGCAGACGCTTTTATCCAAAGCGACTTACAGTCATGTGTGCATACATTCTACGTATGGGTGGTCCAGGGTGGTCAGTGGGGTGCCGTCCACTCATTTCCAGGTCCCCGCAGTAACATTGGTGGAGTGGAGAACTGTGGGTATATTTCTTACTTTTCATCAGCCAAAGAGTATGGTGGGATGTTGAGCATCTCAGGGCAATTCATTGGATCTGCGAGAAATAGGCCTCTCTGGCTACGTTTACACAGGCAGCCCAATTCTGATCTTTTGCCCAATAAGTGGAAAATAATCAGAAGTGGGCTGCCTGTGTAAAGGCTGCATGGTACTTTCTCTGCATTGCTGTTTAAGGAACTATATATACAGGAGGAAATCTAAGGTGGAATTACACAGAACAAATATATATATATTCAGGTCCATCCATTTGGACCTGATCCATATCATATGAAATGGATACCACATTTTGGGGACCTGTTTTGGCTAGTGAGCGCTACCTTCCAAGCTACTGGCTGAAATGATACAAACCTTTATAATGCATATTTAACACAATGTCTGTGGCAGGTAGCCTAGCGGATAAGTGTGTTGGGCCAGTAACCGAAGGTTGTTGGTTTGAATTCCTGAGCCGACAAGGTGAAAATCTATTGGTGTATCCTTGAGCAAGGCACTTATCCCTAATTACTCCTGTAAGTTGTTCTGGATAAGAGCATCTACTAAATATATATTCTCTCTCTTTTACCTGTTCCTCTCTGCTCTTTATGATCCTACTCTGTGGTCAGTCTCGGCCCACCAGTTGGGAATGGAGGACCTACTCTGTGGTCAGTGTTATTAGAGCAGTAGTGTATTACCTTGGTGGTCAGTGTTATTAGAGCAGTAGTGTATTACCTTGGTGGTCAGTGTTATTAGAGCAGTAGTGTATTACCTTGGGGTGGTCAGTGTTATTAGAGCAGTAGTGTATTACCTTGGTGGTCAGTGTTATTAGAGCAGTAGTGTATTACCTTGGTGGTCAGTGTTATTAGAGCAGTAGTGTATTACCTTGGGGTGGTCAGTGTTATTAGAGCAGTAGTGTATTACCTTGGTGGTCAGTGTTATTAGAGCAGTAGTGTATTACCTTGGTGGTCAGTGTTATTAGAGCAGTAGTGTATTACCTTGGTGGTCAGTGTTATTAGAGCAGTAGTGTATTACCTTGGTGGTCAGTGTTATTAGAGCAGTAGTGTATTACCTTGGGGTGGTCAGTGTTATTAGAGCAGTAGTGTATTACCTTGGGTGGTCAGTGTTATTAGAGCAGTAGTGTATTACCTTGGGTGGTCAGTGTTATTAGAGCAGTAGTGTATTACCTTGGGGTGGTCAGTGTTATTAGAGCAGTAGTGTATTACCTTGGGGTGGTCAGTGTTATTAGAGCAGTAGTGTATTACCTTGGGATGGTCAGTGTTATTATAGAGCAGTAGTGTATTACCTTGGGGTGGTCAGTGTTATTATAGAGCAGTAGTCTCTTACCTTGGGGTGGTCAGTGTTATTATAGAGCAGTAGTCTCTTACCTTGGGGTGGTCAGTGTTATTATAGAGCAGTAGTCTCTTACCTTGGGGTGGTCAGTGTTATTATAGAGCAGTAGTCTCTTACCTTGTTATTATAGGCAGTAGGTCAGTGTTATTATAGAGCAGTAGTCTCTTACCTTGGGGTGGTCAGTGTTATTATAGAGCAGTAGTCTCTTACCTTGGGGTGGTCAGTGTTATTAGAGCAGTAGTCTCTTACCTTGGGGTGGTCAGTGTTATTATAGAGCAGTAGTCTCTTACCTTGGGGTGGTCAGTGTTATTATAGAGCAGTAGTCTCTTACCTTGGGGTGGTCAGTGTTATTATAGAGCAGTAGTCTCTTACCTTGGGGTGGTCAGTGTTATTATAGAGCAGTAGTCTCTTACCTTGGGGTGGTCAGTGTTATTATAGAGCAGTAGTCTCTTACCTTGGGGTGGTCAGTGTTATTATAGAGCAGTAGTCTCTTACCTTGGGGTGGTCAGTGTTATTATAGAGCAGTAGTCTCTTACCTTGGGGTGGTCAGTGTTATTATAGAGCAGTAGTCTCTTACCTTGGGGTGGTCAGTGTTATTATAGAGCAGTAGTCTCTTACCTTGGGATGGTCAGTGGGGTGCCGTCCACCCATTTCCAGGTCCCCTCATTAACAGAGTCAGTCAGACCAATCCAGACTCTCTTGTTGAGGTTGAAGAACATTTTCTGTTTTTGAAAAAGATAAACATATATACGTATTCTGTTTGATTATATCTAACCCCTGCACACCCATATCATCTCTCTCTCTCTCTCTCTCTCTTACCTGTTCCATATTGCTGTTAATGATCACAAGGTCTGCTCCTCTCTCCAGACAGTCCTCTCTGCTCTCCTCCCAGGTTTACGTCTCAGTAGACAGGAAGTACTAAATCGATTCATACTTGTGACAGGTTACAGGACAGGGTTGTTGTGAAAGATGAAAATATGAATTGACGTCCAACTTCTTACACTGTACACTTAATGACCGAATACAGACACATGCTCGGGCCTGTGTGATAATGACATGATCATTTAGTGCGGTAGATTTACTAGCCTCCCACTGAGAACATTTCTCTCAGTCTGTAGTTGTTCTCTCTCTTCAGTACATTTGTTTTCATAAACTATGAATCTCGTTAAGACCTCATTATCTGCAACGACTAAAAAAAGAGAAGTTGCTCACTAAATTAGATAACATCAGAACTGCTAAAATAGTAAGAACAATAACTATAATGTTTACAGTAACTTTGAGCGCAGCAAGAATGTCACGTTGCCAAGCAACATCCAAAGGTAAGGCCAAGATGTAAATAGAAAAGTAGAAAATCTGGTGACCTGTGATGAAGACGGCACAGCATCAAGTCTAGTCAATGTAATGAGGGCCTTATACTCACAGTATTCAGACAGGCCTATGATCCCAGCCAGTAGGAGAACACACAGCATCAAGTCTAGTCAATGTAATGAGGGCCTTATACTCACAGTATTCAGACAGGCCTATGATCCCAGCCAGTAGGAGAACACACAGCATCAAGTCTAGTCAATGTAATGAGGGCCTTATACTCACAGTAGACAGACAGGCCTATGATCCCAGCCAGTAGGAGAACACACAGCATCAAGTCTAGTCAATGTAATGAGGGCTTTATACTCACAGTATTCAGACAGGCCTATGATCCCAGCCAGTAGGAGAACACACAGCATCAAGTCTAGTCAATGTAATGAGGGCCTTATACTCACAGTAGACAGACAGGCCTATGATCCCAGCCAGTAGGAGAACGCACAGCATCAAGTCTAGTCAATGTAATGAGGGCTTTATACTCACAGTAGACAGACAGGCCTATGATCCCAGCCAGTAGGAGAACACACAGCATCAAGTCTAGTCAATGTAATGAGGGCTTTATACTCACAGTAGACAGACAGGCCTATGATCCCAGCCAGTAGGAGAACACACAGCATTCACAGACACACTGCAGCAACTAGGAAGGGTCTCTTCCCTGAGCTCTCAGGCTCTGTAGACAAATAAGAGAGACTTGTGGTGTGTTATGTTGGTCAATTATTTGTAACAGTGTCTGCTGTCTCTTCTCTCTTGGTGCTGGTCTCACCGTCTCTCAGGGTGTCTGCACTGACGTAGATATCCACAATCCTCTCCTCCATCTGACCTCTGTCAAACTTTACCTTCTTGTTCATATCTGCTACTACAGCAAAAGTTGTAAGTATTTGTTGTCGGCAGCGGTCCTTTGAGGCATGGGTTGTAGCTATTGGGTAAAAAACTGTCTACTTCCATGAAGACACTCAAATTAAGGTATTGGAATGAAAAAAGCACGCCAGGTGTATGTTAAAGTAACTCTCCAGTGTTTCCAGATTTCTATAAATTATTACCTATAATTCATAAAAATATGAGTGAAATAGTTTAAGTTCCAAAAAATTCTAAATAAGTGCATTATGTTAAAATGCTTTTCTGTGTTGGAAAGGTGTCACCACAACAACAGAATGGGGCATATACCGGTCATAAAAATATGAACGTGAGTAGACTGCTGATTGGCCAGCTCATCCTCAGGAGTATGACATCATTCCTTATGAAGAAATAGCAAGCATGTTTTAAACAGTCTGTTTGAGATACAAGTTTGAGATGGAGACATATTTTTATGAAGACATATTTTTTCTCCAATTTATGCTTTGGCCACAAATTCGAGTAAAGAATGAGTCAACAACATTATTTGGGTCGAAATTAACAGAATATTAACTTTGTGAGATTTTCACTGGACAGGTGTTCATTTATTGGTTTCAAACTTTATTGTTATCCAAAGCAACATGAGTGGAAACCATTGAAGGAGCAAAGCAGCACAGATATTCCATGGCTCATCACATTCATTTTGTTCTGCGTCTGTATGGTTCGTTTTCTGTCAGTGGAGGCTGGTGGGAGGAGCTATAGGAGGACAAGCTCATTGTAATGGCTGGAAAGGAATTGTGGTCCCGCCTCCTGCCTCTCTATTGGATGGTTTTGTCTATCATTAAAGAAATGCAGGCTAATGAGAGATTGCTATTGGTGCTTGATAACCATTACAGGCAGCTCACTTATTATCAGTAAAGATCAAGACCAAAGCATAATGCAATGTGTTTAAAAAAAACTTTAGACATTTCCACAAATGAATAACTGTATTTTGAGCAGCCTACTCCTTCCTACTGTTCAAAAACAGTCCAAGTTCCTAAATAGTGCGTGTCTGCTTTTTTTGTGTGTGTACTGTCTCTGCGGGTCTGAATGGAGGAAGCTGAAGCGTTGGACTGGGATGTTTGCTGCCATCTAGTGGTAGTAAACGGAACAACGACACTGCAAAGACAGCGCTGTCTGCTACATTAAACTGCTGTATAACAATGCAATGTAATTGTTTCACTGTGTAGTTTCAACAGATAAGACCGTTTTCATTGTGATTGTGCCCTGACAACAACAAAAAAATGCAGTTTTGAGAAGTGCAGTAACTGCAGTCGACTGTGGTATTTTGGACCCAGTAATTGCTGCGTTCAACTGCAGTTGATAACTGCATTGTACTGCAGTTGAACTGCAGTTATACTGCACTCTAATTGCAGTTACACTGCAAAATTACTGTAGTAAAAAAAGTGTTTTATGTATACTGTAGTTATACTGCACTCTGACTGCAGTCTTTCTTCCGTAGCGGTGATATAACATATCTGATTGTATGGGGTCCCCTACGGAAATTCCGGTTAACTTTCATGCAAGAAACTGAGTCTGACATAACACCTGCAGCGAGCAGTGGCAGAGGTTCATTTTATTACAGCACACCCGTTGCATTCTGGGAGAGTGGATAGAGACTGAGCAGTGGATCTTTTTTAGTAGTACGGCAATTTCTGGCACCCGAAATCTCATGTCGAAATAGCTAGTCTTCCGCTATCGGTAGGAATGGCGCTGACACGGTTCGAGCGGTTCCTGGCCTCGATACTGCGGGGAGCGGTCAGGTTGCTGTTTGCCGTATTCCAGCTGCTCGCTCAGCGGCGGGAGGCCGACAGGTCGGTGAGGAGGCTCCCACCAATCACCAACCCACTGTTGAGGGTCCCCGCGATGCGGCTCGCCCGCATGATTCGACGGAGAGAGGCAGGTGAACTTTATTAAAGTGTTGTTAGGTAGTTAAATGCCACCCGGTAGATCGTGACATAACGTGTAGTCATACAGAAATGTCCGGGGTAAATGAAGAACTGCCAGTTGCTTGTTTTATTATGCATCGTAGCTCGGAATGTTTAGGGAAGAGAAAGATGCTGCAAGGTGACTCGGTGGCACTGACGAATGCTGGGATATGTAGGCTAGTAATAACTCACGACAGTAGTTTACTGACAGTAGTTTACTGTACTTCGTACCTAATAGTACTTGTATTACTCTGGGCCTACTTGAATAAAGTAGCCTATTGAATTATCATTTCATATAAAATACATTCAAGTTGGTTGTGTTTTCAAACACATCCTGTCACATCCCAGAGGATATACTGTCGTTTGATTCTCTATTCCATACAGGTCTCTGTTCAAAAGCAGTACACTACATAATAAGGTACCAGTTGGGACACAGATTTGTGTGGCTTTTGATGGTTGAGCCGGGCTCCCTGTTGAGAGGGATTTACTTCTAGAACGTAAACAATAGTGGCAGGGGGCCACGTAGAGCCACCGGAGGGGACTTGACTTAACCTGCACAAAGGTCACTGTAGTCAGAGGAGGCTACATCCCAAATGGCAACTGGTGACCTATATAGTGCACTGCTTTTGACCAAGGCCCATAGGGTTCTGGTTGAAAGTAGTGCACTATAAAGGGAATAGTGTGCCATTTTGGGGTAGAGACAGAGACAATAGGAACTCTTTCCCCCACTCCCGTTCTCTCTCTGCTATGTAACGTTACAGTGCTTTGAACATCTGGTAATGTCACTATACATCCTGCCAATTGTACTCTCAGATTAGCTTTTTACAGTGTTTACAGCCTACGAGAATAGACATATTCATCCTAAATATTCACGGTTGTGGTTCTCATTTCTTTTTTGGATTGATCATGTTTGTATCCCAAATGGCACCCTATTCTCTATGTAATGCACTACTTCTAGTCAAAGGTAGTGCACTAACAAGGAATAGGGTGGCATTTGGGGCACAGAATATCTTGATGAATTAGGCTGTAATTGATATAATTGCCCCTGTTCGCTCAGGTAACCAGTGTGGAGGTGGTACAGACCTACATAGACCGCATCCAAGAGATTAACCCTCTCATCAATGCCATGGTCAAGGACAGGTAAGAGAGAGAGTGTGTGTGTGTGTGTGTGTGTGTGTGTGTGTGTGTGTGTGTGTGTGTGTGTGTGTGTGTGTGTGTGTGTGTGTGTGTGTGTGTGTGTGTGTGTGTGTGTGTGTGTGTGTGTGTGTGTGTGTGTGTGTGTGTGTGAGATCGAGAGAGGACACCTACTTTCACTGTGCATTTCAAGTCAAGCCACACTCCCATCCTCCCTTTATCTTTTACCTCCTATTCTCTGTCTGTCTGTCTCTGTCTCTCTCTCTCTCTCTCTCTCTCTCTCTCTCTCTCTCTCATCCCTCCACCCATCTCTCTCATCCCTCCACCCATCTCTCATCCCTCCACCCATCTCTCATCCCTCCACCCATCTCTCTCAGGTTTTCATTGGCCCTGCAGGAGGCAGCCCAGGTGGATAAGCTGATAGAGGAGGAGACAGGAGGAGAGGATGTTCTGGAGGACAGGCTTCCTCTACTGGGTGTCCCTTTCACTGTCAAAGAGGCCTTCTCCCTCCAGGGTAGGCTGCTAATGCTACACCTTCTAATGATGGTTAGAATAGAGTCACTTTATTTCTATGAACCCTGGTACTCTGGTAAACAGGGTCACTGCCCTGACCTGCAGCAGTACTGCTGTCTGTTGTATTTCAATATTTGATGCAACGTTTGGTGCCAAAGTATGGAGTCTTGCGTCCAGGGCAGGCTACTAATGCTACTTATAGTGAGGATAATATGATCAACATGGCCAATACCCTGACCTGTAGTTGTGCCTGTGCTGCAATCAGTGTTCTTTCCCCACTGGTTGTCCTTGATGCAACGTTTGTTGCTAAAGTCTTATCTGTCTCTGTGCCATTCCCTCACTCTCAAGGTCTAAACCTGCTGAAATTGGAAACCTACTGAACTACTACAGTTTAAATAAAAGCCTTGTTTGTTCCAATGCCTTGTTCACTGTCCCCATTTACCATCCCCTCTCTCTCTCTCCCTCTCTCGCTCTCTCTCCTCTCTCTCGCTCTCTCTCTCTCTCTCTCTTCTCCCCAGGCATGCCTAACTCCACAGGGCTGGTGTCACGGCGGGGGGTGATTTCGGCAACGGACGCTCCCCCGGTGGCTCTGCTGAAGAGGGCAGGGGCCATTCCTCTGGGGGTGACTAACTGTAGTGAGCTCTGCATGTGGCTTGAGTCCCATAACCACCTGTATGGAATCACCAACAACCCATACGACCTGGAGAGAATACCAGGAGGAAGCTCCGGTTAGTTACACCGCTGTCATTCTCCAATGGAATGGAATGGAATGGATGGTCTCAATGGAATGGAATGGATGGTCTCCAATGGAATGGAATGGAATGGATGGTCTCCAATGGAATGGAATGGATGGTCTCCAATGGAATGGAATGGATGGTCTCCAATGGAATGGAATGGATGGTCTCCAATGGAATGGAATGGCAACAGAATGTTTGGGATACGGTGGAATGGAGCAGATAATAGAATGTTACCTCTACTGTCAACCTTCAATATATTGTTACTACCATCTAGTATGACCTTTATCTCTCTGTCTGTCTCTCTCAGGAGGGGAGGGCAGTATTTTGGGGGGCGGTGGTTCCGTGATAGGGGTTGGCTCTGATGTTGGGGGCAGTATTCGCATCCCAGCATTCTTCAACGGCATCTTCGGCCACAAGCCAACATCAGGTGAGGGCGTCCATTCTGACACCTGTGTGTGAGTGTTGTGTGCATGGAGGTTTGTATCTATCCCACGTTGTAGAGGGACACGTCCTATGAGACACTCACACCAATCTGCTCTCTCTGTAGGATGTAACTGGGCCAGTTCCTTCTAATCGTGTGTGTGGTTGTGTTTAATTGCAGGTGTGTGTGTATTTTAATATTTGGTATGTTATTAGTATCCCCATAAGCTGTTGTTAAAGCAACAGCTACTCTTCCTGGGGTTCAACACAGAACATGAAACATGATACAGAACATCGTTAGACAAGAACAGCTCAAGGACAGAACTACAATCATTTAAAAAGGGCACACAGCTTTCATGTCAATACAATACACACAAACTATCTAGGTGAAAAGGGGAGAGGCGTTGTGCCTTGAGGTGTTGCTTTATCTGTTTTTTAAACCAGGTTTGCTGTTCATTTGAGCAACAGAGTTCCATTGAATAATGGCTCTATGTAATACTGTACGCTTTCTTCAATTTGTTGTGGATTTGGGGACTGTGAAAAGACCCCTGGTGGCATTTTGTTTTTTATATATTTTTATTTCACCTTTATTTAACCTGGTAGGCTAGTTGAGAACAGGTTCTCATTCGCAACTGCTACCTGGCCAAGATAAAGCAAAGCAATTCAACACATACAACAACACAGAGTTACACACGGAATAAACAAAACATACAGTCAATAATACAGTAGAACAAAATAAAACAAGAAGTCTATATACAGTGAGTGCAAATGAGGTACGATAAAGGAGTTAAGGCAATAAATAGGCCACGGTGGTGAAGTAATTACAACATAGCAATTAAACACTGGAATGGTAGATGTGCAGAAGATGAATGTGCAAGTAGAGATACTGGGGTGCAAAGGAGCAAGATAAATAAATCAATACAGTATGGGGATGAGGTAGGTAGATAGATGGGCTGTTTACAGATGGGCTATGTACAGGTGCAGTGATCTGTAAACTGCTCTGACAGCTGGTGCTTAAAGTTAGTGAGGGAGATATGAGTATCCAGCTTCAGTGATTTTTTGCAGTTCGTTCCAGTCATTGGCAGCAGAGAACTGGAAGGAAAGTCGACCAAAGGAGGAATTGGATTTGGGGGTGACCAGTGAGATATACCTGCTGGAGCGCGTGCTACGAGTGGGTGCTGCTACGGTGACCAGTGAGCTGAGATAAGACGGGGCTTTACCTAGCAGAGACTTGTAGATAACCTGTAGCCAGTGGGTTTGGCGACGAGTATGAAGCGAGGGCCAACCAACGAGAGCGTACAGGTCGCAATGGTGGGTAGTATATGCGGCTTTGGTGACAAAACGGATGGCACTGTGATAGACTGCATCCAATTTGTTGAGTAGAGTGTTAGAGGCTATTTTATAGATGACATCTCGGAAGTCGAGGACCGGTTGGATGGTCAGTTTTACGAGGGTATGTTTGGCAGCATGAGTGAAGGATGGTTTGTTGCGGTATAGGAAGCCAATTCTGGATTGGAGATGCTTAATGTGAGTCTGGAAGGAGACTTTACAATCTAACCAGACACCCAGGTGTTTGTAGTTGTCCACATATTATAAGTCAGAACCGTCCAGAGTAGTGATGCTGGACAGGCGGGCAGGAGCGGGCAGTGATCGGTTGAGGAGCATGCATTTAGTTTTACTTGCATTTAAGAGCAATTGGAGGCCACGGAAGGAGAGTTGTATGGCATTGAAGCTCGTCTGGAGGTTAGTTAACACAGTGTCCAAAGAAGGGCCAGAAGTATACAGAATGGTGTCGTCTGCGTAGAGGTGGATCAGAGAATCACCAGCAGCAAGAGAGACATTATTGATGTTTACAGAGTAGAGAGTCGACCCGAGAATTGAACCCTGTGTAGAGACTGCCAGAGGTCCGGACTACAGGCCCTCCGATTTGACACACTGATCTCTGTCAGAGAAGTAGTTGGTAAACCAGGCGAGGTAGTCATTTGAGATCCCAAGGCTGTCGAATCTGCCAATAAGAATGTGGTGATTGACAGAGTCGAAAGTCTTGGCCAGGTCGATGAATATGGCTGCACAGTAATGTCTCTTATCGATGGCGGTTATGATATCGTTTAGGACCTTGAGCGTGGCTGAGGTGCTGTGGCCAAGATTGAACTGTTTGGCCTGAATGCCAAGAGTCATATATGGAGGAATCTGGCACCATCAGTGAAGCATGGTGATGACAGCATAATGCTGTGGGGATGTTTTTCGGCGGCAGGGACTGGGAGACTAGTCAGGATTGAGGGAAAGATGAACAGAGCAAAGTGCAGAGAGATCAAAACCTGAGTGCTCAGCACCTCAAACGGGGGCCGAGGTTCACCTTCCAACAGGACAACAACCCTAAGCACACATCCAAGACAACGCAAGAGTGGCTACGTGACAAGTCTCTGAATATCCTTGAGTGGCCCAGCAAGAGTCCGGACTTGAACCCTATCGAACATCTCTGGAGAGACCTGGAAATAGCTGTGCAGTGATGCTCCCCATCCAACCTGACAGAACTTGAGAGGATCTGCAGAGAAGAATGGGAGAAACTCCCCAAATGCAGGTGTGCCAAGCTTATAGCGTCATACCCAAGAAGACTCAAGGCTGTAATTACTGCCAAAGGTGCCTCAAAGTATTGAGTAAAGGGTCTGAATACTTATGTAATTCAGATATTTTCATTTTTTAAATTTTTTTATACATTAGCAAACTTCTTTTTTTTAAACTGTTTTTGCTTTGTCATTGTGGGATATTGTGTGGAGATTGTTGAGGGGAAACCAACTATTTAATCTGGTTTAGAATAAGGCTCTAACGTGATAAAATGTAGAAAAGGTTAAGGGGTCTGAATACTTTCCGAATGCACTGTAAGTTGACTATGTAAACAATTTGGGATTTTCAACACAATGTTTCTTATCAAAAGAAGAAGTGATGCAGTCAGTCTCTTCTCAACTGTTAGCCAAGAGAGACTGGCAGCATAGTATTTATATCAGCCCTCTGATTACAATGAGCGACAGCTTAACTATGTCTTTCTTTGCAACACTTGACCACATGATTGGACAATAATCAAGATAAGACAAAACTAGAGGCTGCAGGACCTTCTTTGTGGAGTCAAAAAGCAGAGCATCTATTTACTACAGACAGACCTCTCCACATCTTTACAACCATTGAAGCTGTATGTTTTGACCATGACAGTTTACAATCTAAGGTAACATCAAGTAATTTAGTCTCCTCAACTTGTTCAACAGCCACACCATTCATTACCAGATTCAGCTAAGGTCTAGAACTTAGGGAGTGATTGGTACTAAATCCAATGCTCTTAGTTTAAGATGTTCAGGACCAGTTGATTACTGGCCACCCATTCCTAAACAGACTGCAACTATTTGTTAAGGGTTTCAGTGACTTCATTAGCTGTGGTTGCTGATGTGTATATGGTTGAATCATCAACATACATGAACACACGTCCTTTGTGTGTGTTTGTGTGGTTTTGTTTGCTTGCAGGTGTGTGTGTGTTTCTGGGTGTTCTACTGATGTTGTCCATTATTCTCCCTCTAGACAGGTGTAGTATCTAACATGGGTTAGTTCTCCCCTCTCTCTCTGTAGGTGTAGTATCTAACGTGGATCAGTTCTCCCCTCTCTCTCTCTGTAGGTGTAGTATCTAACGTGGGTCAGTTCTCCCCTCTCTCTCTGTAGGTGTAGTATCTAACGTGGATCAGTTCTCCCCTCTCTCTCTCTGTAGGTGTAGTATCTAACGTGGGTCAGTTCTCTCTCTCTGTAGGTGTAGTATCTAACGTGGGTTAGTTCTCCCCTCTCTCTCTCTGTAGGTGTAGTATCTAACGTGGGTCAGTTCTCTCTCTCTGTAGGTGTAGTATCTAACGTGGATCAGTTCTCCCCTCTCTCTCTCTGTAGGTGTAGTATCTAACGTGGGTCAGTTCTCTCTCTCTGTAGGTGTAGTATCTAACGTGGATCAGTTCTCCCCTCTCTCTCTCTGTAGGTGTAGTATCTAACGTGGGTCAGTTCTCTCTCTCTGTAGGTGTAGTATCTAACGTGGGTTAGTTCTCTCTCTCTCTCTCTGTAGGTGTAGTATCTATCGTGGGTCAGTTTCTCTCTCTCTCTCTCTCTCTCTCTCTCTCTCTCTGTAGGTGTTGTATCTAACGTGGGTCAGTTCTCTCTCTCTCTCTGTAGGTGTAGTATCTAACGTGGGTCAGTTCTCTCTCTCTCTCTGTAGGTGTAGTATCTATCGTGGGTCAGTTCTCTCTCTCTCTCTCTCTCTCTCTCTCTCTCTCTCTCTGTAGGTGTAGTATCTATCGTGGGTCAGTTCTCTCTCTCTCTCTCTCTCTGTAGGTGTTGTATCTAACGTGGGTCAGTTCTCTCTCTCTCTCTCTCTCTCTCTGTAGGTGTAGTATCTAACGTGGGTCAGTTCTCCTCTCTCTCTCTCTGTAGGTGTAGTATCTAACGTGGGTCAGTTCTCCTCTCTCTGTAGGTGTTGTATCTAACGTGGGTCAGTTCTCCTCTCTCTACAGTATAGATGTAGTATCTAACGTGGGTCAGTTCTCCTCTCTCTCTCTCCTTTTCTCTCTCTCTCTAGGTGTAGTATCTAACGTGGGTCAGTTCTCTCTCTCTCTCTCTCTCTCTCTCTCTTTTTCTCTCTCTCTCTAGGTGTAGTATCTAACGTGGGTCAGTTCTCCTCTCTCTACAGTATAGGTGTAGTATCTAACGTGGGTCAGTTCTCTCTCTCTCTCTCTCTCTCTCTCTCTCTCTCTCTCTCTCTCTCTCTCTCTAGGTGTAGTATCTAACGTGGGTCAGTTCTCCTCTCTCTCTCTTTTTCTCTCTCTCTCTAGGTGTAGTATCTAACGTGGGTCAGTTCCCCCCGGCCTCGGGGCAGCAGCCTGGTTTCCTGTGTACAGGCCCAATGTGTCGCTACGCCCAGGACCTGCTGCCCATGCTCAGAGTTATGGGAGGAGCCAACGCTGACAGGTACAGAGGGGCAACAAAAAAACAACAACATGCACAGATGAACATTGACTAGACGTTAATAACACCCAGATATGACCATGTCTTCTCTCTCTCTGCCTCCCCATCTGCAGGTTGTCTCTGTCATCTGAGGTGGATCTGAAGAGACTACGGTTCTTCTCTGTTCCTCACGATGGAGGCTCTCCTCTGGTGTCTCCTGTTGACCAGCAGCTAGTCCTGGCTCAGAGGAGGGTAAGAGAGAGAGGGGGAGGAGGGGAGGGAGACAGGAGAGTTCCTCTGGTGTCTCCTGTCGACCAGCAGCTAGTCCTGGCTCAGAGGAGGGTAAGAGAGAGAGAGAGGGAGGAGGGAAGGGGGAGGACGGGAGGGAGACAGGAGAGTTCCTCTGGTGTCTCCTATAGACCAGCAGCTAGTCCTGGCTCAGAGGACGGTAAGAGAGAGAGAGAGGGAGGAGGGGAGGGAGACAGGAGAGTTCCTCTGGTGTCTACTGTCGACCAGCAGCTAGTCCTGGCTCAGAGGAGGGTGAGGAGGAGGGGAGGGAGACAGGAGAGTTCCTCTGGTGTCTCCTGAGGAGGGAGGGAGGGAGACAGGAGAGTTCCTCTGGTGTCTCCTGTCAACCAGCAGCTAGTCCTGGCTCAGAGGAGGGTGAGGAGGAGGGGAGGGAGACAGGAGAGTTCCTCTGGTGTCTCCTGTCAACCAGCAGCTAGTCCTGGCTCAGAGGAGGGTAAGAGAGAGAGAGGGGGAGGAGGGGAGGGAGACAGGAGAGTTCCTCTGGTGTCTCCTATAGACCAGCAGCTAGTCCTGGCTCAGAGGAGGGGGGGAGACAGGAGAGACCAGAGTCCTGGCTCAGAGGAGGGGAGAGGACGGGGGGAGGGGGAGGGAGACAGGAGAGTTCCTCTGGTGTCTCCTATAGACCAGCAGCTAGTCCTGGCTGGCTCAGAGCAGAGTCCTGGCTCAGAGGAGGGTGAGGAGGAGGGGAGGGAGACAGGAGAGTTCCTCTGGTGTCTCCTATAGACCAGCAGCTAGTCCTGGCTCAGAGGAGGGTAAGAGAGAGAGAGGACGAGGAGGGGAGAGACAGGAGCGTTCCTCTGGTGTCTCCTGTCGACCAGCAGCTAGTCCTGGCTCAGAGGAGGGTAAGAGAGAGAGAGGGGGAGGAGGGGAGGGAGACAGGAGAGTTCCTCTGGTGTCTCCTATAGACCAGCAGCTAGTCCTGGCTCAGAGGAGGGTAAGAGAGAGAGAGAGGGGGAGGAGGGGAGGGAGACAGGACAGTTCCTCTGGTGTCTCCTGTTGACCAGCAGCTAGTCCTGGCTCAGAGGAGGGTAAGAGAGGGAGGAGGGGAGGGAGACAGGAGAGTTCCTCTGGTGTCTCCTGTCGACCAGCAGCTAGTCCTGGCTCAGAGGAGGGTAAGAGAGGGAGGAGGGGAGGGAGACAGGACAGTTCCTCTGGTGTCTCCTGTCGACCAGCAGCTAGTCCTGGCTCAGAGGAGGGTAAGAGAGAGAGAGAGGAGAGTGAGTTGGAGAAAGAAAGGGGGAGATGGAGCAAAGGAGGTAGAGAGAGAAGGAGATAAGAGATGAGGGAAATGGTTGAATCAGGAGAGACTGAGGAAGATTAGAAGATGGAAATAGAGAGAGGGAGGGAGAGAACGTTAGAGAATTCAGTGTCACCATGTCTTCCCCAGGTGGTAGAGCGTCTGGAGGCAGACCTGGGGGTCAAAGTTCAGCAGTTGAAGATTCCTCAGCTCAAATACTCCTTCCAGATCTGGAGTGCGATGATGGGAGCCCCGGGGAAGGATGGAAAGGTGTGTATCTATTTGTGTGAGTTTTTGCTTGTCTCTGAGTGCTTGAATGTATAGTATTGCCTTAATGGTCTAAATGCCTGTTTGTCCAACAGCAGCCCACATCGTTTGCAGAGCTGATGTCTGACCATGGGAAGAAGGTGTGGCCTCTATGGGAGATGGCTAAGTGGACTGTGGGACTCTCCAAGCACACCGTGGCTGCTATAGGTGTGTGATTGTTATGTGTTGGTTATGTGATGGTGTGTGATGGTTTAAGGACATGTAGTAGGCCTCCCCTACTTCTCTGTTCCTCCCTCCTTTTCTCTCTCTCCCTGTCCCCCTCTCCCTTTTCAACTATGTCATGTTGTCTATAACTGAGGATAATGTTATATTGTTTTTCATTTAACTCTGTGCTCTTGAAAGTGGGGCACATTGTTGTAAATGAAATAACCAGAACTCCTCTCAGTTCTGGTCCTGGTAGAGATGTTTCACTGGTCCCGACCCACGTCAGACTGGGACTGGGAGTGTGTTGGTACATACAAATGACTGTCCTTTTTCCCTCTCGTTGCCACTCTCTCTCTACCTCTACCTCTCTACCCCTCTCTACCTCTCTCTACCCCTCTCTACCTCTCTCTACCTCTCTCTACCCCTCTCTACCCCTCTCTACCTCTCTACCTCTCTCTACCTCTCTACCCCTCTACCTCTCTCTACCGCTCTCTCTCTCTGCCTCTCTCTGCCTCTCTCTGCCTCTCTCTGCCTCTCTCTGCCTCTCTCTGCCTCTCTCTACCTCTCTCTACCCCTCTACCTCTCTCTACCCCTCTACCTCTCTCTACCCCTCTACCTCTCTCTACCTCTACCTCTCTACCCCTCTCTACCTCTCTCTACCCCTCTCTACCTCTCTCTACCTCTCTACCGCTCTCTCTCTCTACCTCTCTCTACCTCTCTACCCCTCTACCTCTCTCTACCGCTCTCTCTCTCTACCTCTCTCTACCGCTCTACCCCTCTACCCCTCTCTACCCTCTCTACCTCTCTCTACCTCTCTCTACCTCTCTCTACCTCTCTCTACCTCTCTCTACCGCTCTACCTCTCTACCCCTCTACCTCTCTCTACCCCTCTCTACCCCTCTCTACCCCTCTCTACCCCTCTCTACCCCTCTCTACCTCTCTCTGCCTCTCTCTACCTCTCTACCCCTCTACCTCTCTCTACCGCTCGCTCTCTCTGCCTCTCTCTGCCTCTCTCTGCCTCTCTGCCTCTCTCTACCCCTCTACCTCTCTCTACCCCTCTACCTCTCTCTACCGCTCTCTCTCTCTACCTCTCTCTACCTCTCTACCCCTCTACCTCTCTCTACCTCTCTCTCTCTGCCTCTCTCTACCCCTCTACCGCTCTACCCCTCTACCTCTCTACCCCTCTACCTCTCTCTACCTATCTCTAACCCTCTCTACCTCTCTACCCCTCTACCTCTCTACCCCTCTACCTCTCTCTACCTCTCTACCCCTCTACCTCTCTCTACCGCTCTCTCTCTCTCTGCCTCTCTCTACCGCTCTCTCTCTGCCTCTCTCTACCGCTCTCTAACCCTCTCTACCCCTCTACCTCTCTCTACCCCTCTCTCTCTCTGCCTCTCTCTACCGCTCTCTCTCTCTGCCTCTCTCTACCGCTCTCTCTCTCTCTGCCTCTCTCTACCGCTCTCTCTCTCTCTGCCTCTCTCTACCGCTCTCTCTCTCTCTGCCTCTCTCTACCGCTCTCTCTCTCTCTGCCTCTCTCTACCGCTCTCTCTCTCTCTGCCTCTCTCTACCGCTCTCTCTCTCTCTGCCTCTCTCTACCGCTCTCTCTCTCTCTGCCTCTCTCTACCGCTCTCTCTCTCTCTGCCTCTCTCTACCGCTCTCTCTCTCTCTGCCTCTCTCTACCGCTCTCTCTCTCTCTGCCTCTCTCTACCGCTCTCTCTCTCTCTGCCTCTCTCTACCGCTCTCTAACCCTCTACCCCTCTACCTCTCTCTACCGCTCTCTCTCTCTCTGCCTCTCTCTACCGCTCTCTCTCTCTCTGCCTCTCTCTACCGCTCTCTCTCTCTCTGCCTCTCTCTACCGCTCTCTCTCTCTCTGCCTCTCTCTACTCTCTCTCTCTGCCTCTCTCTGCCTCTCTCTGCCTCTCTCTCTCTCTCTCTGCCTCTCTCTACCTCTCTCTCTCTCTCTCTCCTCTCTCTACCGCTCTCTCTCTCTGCCTCTCTCTACCGCTCTCTCTCTACCTCTCTCTCTCTGCCTCTCTCTACCCCTCTACCTCTCTCTACCTCTCTCTACCCCTCTACCTCTCTCTCTGCCTCTCTCTACCCCTCTACCTCTCTCTGCCTCTCTCTACCCCTCTACCTCTCTCTACCTCTCTCTACCCCTCTACCTCTCTCTACCTCTCTCTACCCCTCTCTCTCTCTGCCTCTCTCTACCCCTCTCTCTCTCTGCCTCTCTCTACCCCTCTCTCTCTCTGCCTCTCTCTACCGCTCTCTCTCTCTCTGCCTCTCTCTACCCCTCTCTCTCTCTGCCTCTCTCTACCGCTCTCTCTCTCTGCCTCTCTCTACCGCTCTCTCTCTACCTCCTCTCTCAGGTCTGGTCCTGGTAGAGATGTTCCAGAGGTCCCAGCCCACCCAGTTCATCCTGCAGCAGAAGGAGTCTCTCCAGAAGGACCTGGAGGAACTGTTGGGGACAGACGGGGTGCTGCTCTACCCCTCTCACCCGCACCTCGCCCCCAAACACCACCATCCCCTCTTCACCCCCTTCAACTTCTCCTACACTGGTCAGTGGTGCTTTATCTAGCTTGGTGTCAGTGGTGGAAGGTAGGCAGTAGTTTGCAGAGCCTCATATGTTCTTTACCTGGTCAGGATAATATCTATCCCTAAATGACAGCCATTGCCTGAAGTACAGATCCTAAACTTTCTTTTGGTGTCAACATTTTTATCAGCTCTGACACGGTACCCTTCTCTCATCCCTCACAGGTATCTTTAACATTCTGGGTCTTCCGGTGACCCAGTGTCCGTTGGGGCTGAGTGCGGAGGGTTTACCCTTGGGACTGCAGCTGGTAGTGGGGAAGCAGCAGGACCGTCTCTCCCTGGCCACCGCTGTGTTCCTGGAGAAGACCTTCGGCGGTTGGAGAGACCCGGGGAGCATCGCCACGGCCACCACCCATCTAGATACCTGGCGCGGGGCGTCAACGACCGCATCGTGAATATACAGAGATGTTTATTCTGGGAGGAATGAAAGTCCTAGAAGACAGAGGAATGTATGCACTGACACAGACAGGCAGACACACTCACACTGTCTGTTTGCACATGCCGTCCTGTCAGTCGTCCAGCCTTCTCATTCGTTCTTTAACAGCAGACTGTCGCCAGGTTACTGAGTCACTCGTCCACTACAGTATGTCTGTTGTGTCTTCGTCACAAAGTGCCCTATGCTTGTCCAAAGAGCCTTTATGTGTCTTGTCATTGTGTGTTCCTGGCTTGTGTCCCAAATGACTCCCTATATAGTACACTACATTTGACCAGAGCCCTATTCCCTACATAGTGCCCTACATTTGACCAGAGCCCTATTCCCTTCATAGTGCCCTACATTTGACCAGAGCCCTATTCCCTTCATAGTGCCCTACATTTGACCAGAGCCCTATTCCCTTCATAGTGCCCTACATTTGACCAGAGCCCTATTCCCTTCATAGTGCCCTACATTTGACCAGAGCCCTATTCCCTTCATAGTGCCCTACATTTGACCAGAGCCCTATTCCCTTCATAGTGCCCTACATTTGACCAGAGCCCTATTCCCTTCATAGTGCACTACTTACATATTGCACTACTATGGGTCCCGGTCAAAAGTAGCGCACTATATCGGGAATAGGGTGCCATTTGGGATGCAGGTGGTGACTGTCCGACAGCTATATGTTGCGTCAGGGTTTTGATGTGTAATGTCCAATAAGGTTTTCTCTCTACACTGTATTTGTCCACTACTAATGAGATGTCGGAACCTGATTGGAGAGAGACGGTATTATGAGAATGTCATGTGTTATGGTGTAGTCCATGTTCAAATGACGGGTAATTGATGGGTGATATACCACCACGTCTCTTCAATGCCTGGCGCTTTTTCAACAAGTTAACGTGATCTACTGTATAAAGACATGTGCATATTATGATCATTTGAAAGGATATCGTTGATAATGTTTCATATTAAATGTCAATGGTTACTGTCCTACAATTATGCCAGAACAAATATTATAATAAAATGTACATTATACTGAGGACAACATTGTATTTCCTAAGTGTGTTTTTGACATTTTCTCCGTGAAACTGACCATTATATTTCCCCGTAGCAGCAATGGAACACTTCAGGCTGGTTTCCCGGACACAGATTAAGCCATTGAGCATGCTTGTAAATCCAAGAGTGTCCTTAATCTGTATCTGGGAAACCGACCAACAATCTCAGAAATGTAGGCTAATCTTTTCTGCTGACAATGTCTTCTTCAATTTGACCACCGGGGGGAGTATATGCTCCAATTACATTTTATCAATAGCATAGAATGTCTGGTTGTCATTGCAAAGGTGGTGTGCTGTTCAGATCTATGATTGAAAGAGAAATGGAGAACCTGAGCTAGTCGATTCAGTTTTTGTTTGTGTTCTCAATCAAATGTATTTAGAAAGCCCTTTTTACATCAGCTGATGTCACAAAGTGCTCTACAGAAACACAGCCTAAATCCCCAAACAGAAAGCAATGCAGATGTAGAAGCACGGTGGCTGGGAAAACGTTGGTTCCTGTGACTAAATCATCACAGATTGGAGTGTTGCGATTCAGAATGAAATCACGCAATGATGTCCTCATTCACCACGCACACACCAGTCCCATAATAGGAATCCGTCATCACTCAGGGCCGTGGATTTATGCCGCCTTCAAAACAACTGGGAACTCAGAATTCTCCGACTTCCGACCTCAGTGCGTTCAAACCAACCGGGTTCAGAAAACAAACGAGCTCCGACTGGGTAAAAATCATTCTAGAGCTCCGACTTTCTGACGTCATGATTTGACCTCGTCTATTTTCCGAGTTCCCAGTTGTTTTGAACGCGGCATTAGAAGTATCTTTCACTTTGAGCTGTCAGACTTTCATGTGCTCATTACAAACTGATGTGGATGGTCGGGGGAATTTGTCATGCTCAGTGAGGTAATGTTTTGCCTCCTGGTGGAAGCTATGGTGCTTTTGTTTTGTCCTGTAGCCTAAGGTTTTTATGTGTCCAGGATAAGGAAAAATGCAGCCTATACACAAACGCATTGTTTTGAATGTCCACTGACATCCCAACGGTTAAATATGCAATAAAATATGTTTTATTCAAATGAGCTTTCAAATTCTGCTACTTGCTTTAATGTCAAAAGAGTATGAATTTGCTTAGAAACATATTTATTTCCAGAATCTTTAACCTGACCATATTTTTGAATATCTGCAGTAGTTTGAGCTCATCATCAGGGTTTTCAGCGAGGGGCACCATTGCTTCAAGTTCCAGCGTGTACAGTAAAAGCAGCAGTGGTACAGTGTAACAGAATAATACAATATTAAAAAGAAAAAAGTGTCATTGCAGTGACACTTCCGCTTCACGTTATTTTCTCTCAGGCCCCGCCCCGTGTGTCGTCCAATCAAAGAGCTCGTTTAGAAGCGCTTCAAGAGAACATTATTATTATGGTTGAGAGATCGACGGCAGTGGGAATCAGACCAAGAAACGGATCGAAATCCACGGTAGATTTACCGTCAATAGACCATCTGCAGTTATTGTAACGATCGATTATTTTATTGTGACTGTTTTGACCGAGAAGCCAACACAATTCCTACATCATCCGATACTGCTTTGCAAAGACAGGTAAACCGTTGGATATCCGGCTTATTCGGCCATTATAGCAATCATCCAGGCAGAAATCCCCCCGGTAATGAATGTACGGTTGTATTCTGAGCGAGCTCTTCCATTATTAACACTACAGTGTCTGATGGAAAGTGCAATCAAGCTCGTTTTATTTTGATGATCTGTTTTGCAGCAATGAATATTTTCGCTGTTT
This sequence comes from Oncorhynchus gorbuscha, assembly GCF_021184085.1. Taxonomy (NCBI): domain Eukaryota; kingdom Metazoa; phylum Chordata; class Actinopteri; order Salmoniformes; family Salmonidae; genus Oncorhynchus; species Oncorhynchus gorbuscha. The sequence continues at coordinate 2,471,492 of NC_060196.1, read as the reverse complement.
ATGTCAGTCAGCTTAATTCACCAGCTCTATTTGTCAAGTGGAGAGGAGCGGGCAGCTGAGGGCATGGTTTATCGCCACACAAGGTGCTTTAGTAGCGGCCGTCTGCTACAGCAACATTGGATCCTATGAACACCCCGTAGGATCGGGATTAATAATAGGGCTACAATGTAGCTAGTGTTGATTAATTGTAGCCGAACATATTCAGAATAATATATTGCAATGAGGTGGTGCTGAAAGAGTGCGATAGAAAAATTAACAAGAGGGGGAATGGCTGACCATAGTTGAAGGTTTTCCCTTTGACTTGGATGAACTATAAACTATAACGAATAGGCTGTTCTTAAACGACTTCCTTCTCTCCCCGACAGTGACAGCTGTGGTCTTTTTGCATGCAGCAATAGGTTCCATCGCCGCTAGGACGAGCCTGCATCGACTGAGACATTGTGATAGGCTGGCTATAGGAGAAGGAACCGGCTGCATGCACCTCCGCCTCCCTCCTCCAACGTCAGCAGCGAGGACGGTACTGTTCAGTGCCTGTATCACCCGTTAACGGGATGACGAAGTGAACCAAGCCTCCTCACGCACCGAACGCTGGATTCCGCATGAGGACTGAATGAGTGGAAAGAGAGGGAGACAAGAGGTGATGGCGATGCTGATCTAGTGAGGAGAAGGGAAAGCCTATTCATTTCCCGATTGATTTATCAGGACCTTAACAGCCGACACGGGGTCTCTACCAAGGTTTCAACAACCAATTAATCCCCTCGCACGACGGACGACATTTGCCATTCCGAGGCGATGGGAACCGCGCGTAGATGCCGGACTGCGGTTTAAACGTGCACGTGTCTCTGTGAAAGCGCGGCTGTGATGGAGCACGACGAAAGTAGCGACGCGGAGGTTGCTGCCGAGCCCCTGCTGCACGGTATTCACGCGCCCAATCGGATCAGGCCCTCGTCGTACCGGGCACTGCGGAGTGCCGTTTCCAGCCTGGCGCGCATCGATGACTTCGTATGTGAGAAGATCGGGTCAGGGTTCTTTTCAGAGGTCTTCAAGGTGAGTCTTCAATGCAAGTTATTAACAAAACCTATTCATTAATTACTGTATAATATTATATTGCAATGCTTAAAAAACTATGTATAGCCTCCTTGTATATATATGCAGCATACTACTACTTCTGCAATGACCCATGAGGTCTGAACCTTGATGGCACAGGAAGTAGTAGTGTGCCCACCCTTTGACCAAGGGCATCACCTCCTCAAGTCCAGCTTGCTACACAAGGTTCATCATAATTTACAGGTCTACAGGTCACACACAGGAAAATATGTGTAGGACTGTTGACGGCAGACATCACAACCTTGTTATTCTCAGAATAGATGACAGACCACCCTATGACTCCCCGGAGAGACACATCTCATTAGTACAGCTGCTAGGATCTAGCTACATTACACATAAGTCATTGGAGGAAGGCGTCTTCTGTAGGGGGAGCCGCGCCGCTCGGTCTGAACATTAAAGCACGCGAGTATAGAGAATCATTGTACCATCTAAGCCGCTGTGCACTGCCAGAGAGGTGTGTGTCTCAGTGGTACTGTGCCCTGCCAGAGAGGTGTGTGTCTCAGTGGTACTGTGCCCTGCCAGAGAGGTGTGTGTCTCAGTGGTATTGTGCCCTGCCAGAGAGGTGTGTGTCTCAGTGGTACTGTGCCCTGCCAGAGAGTTTTGTGTCTCAGTGGTACTGTGCCCTGCCAGAGAGGTGTGTGTCTCAGTGGTACTGTGCCCTGCCAGGGAGGTGTGTGTCTCAGTGGCACTGTGCCCTGCCAGAGAGTTGTGTGTGTCTCAGTGGTACTGTGCCCTGCCAGAGAGTTGTGTGTGTCTCAGTGGCACTGTGCCCTGCCAGAGAGGTGTGTGTCTCAGTGGTACTGTGCCCTGCCAGAGAGGTGTGTGTCTCAGTGGTACTGTGCCCTGCCAGAGAGCTGTGTGTCTCAGTGGTACTGTGCCCTGCCAGAGAGGTGTGTGTCTCAGTGGCACTGTGCCCTGCCAGAGAGTTGTGTGTCTCAGTGGTACTGTGCCCTGCCAGAGAGTTGTGTGTCTCAGTGGTACTGTGCCCTGCCAGAGAGGTGTGTGTCTCAGTGGCACTGTGCCCTGCCAGAGAGTTGTGTGTCTCAGTGATACTGTGCCCTGCCAGAGAGTTGTGTGTCTCAGTGGTACTGTGCCCTGCCAGAGAGGTGTGTGTCTCAGTGGTACTGTGCCCCTGCCATGCCAGAGAGGTGTGTGTGTCTCAGTGGTACTGTGCCCCTGCCATGCCAGAGAGGTGTGTGTGTCTCAGTGGTACTGTGCCCTGCCACAGAGGTGTGTGTCTCAGTGGTACTGTGCCCTGCCAGAGAGGTGTGTGTCTCAGTGGTACTGTGCCCCTGCCATGCCAGAGAGGTGTGTGTGTCTCAGTGGTACTGTGCCCCTGCCATGCCAGAGAGGTGTGTGTGTCTCAGTGGTACTGTGCCCCTGCCATGCCAGAGAGGTGTGTGTGTCTCAGTGGTACTGTGCCCTGCCAGAGAGTTGTGTGTCTCAGTGGTACTGTGCCCTGCCAGAGAGGTGTGTGTCTCAGTGGTACTGTGCCCCTGCCATGCCAGAGAGGTGTGTGTGTCTCAGTGGTACTGTGCCCCTGCCATGCCAGAGAGGTGTGTGTGTCTCAGTGGTACTGTGCCCTGCCAGAGAGGTGTGTGTCTCAGTGGCACTGTGCCCTGCCAGAGAGGTGTGTGTCTCAGTGGTACTGTGCCCTGCCAGAGAGGTGTGTGTCTCAGTGGTACTGTGCCCTGCCAGAGAGGTGTGTGTCTCAGTGGTACTGTGCCCCTGCCATGCCAGAGAGGTGTGTGTGTCTCAGTGGTACTGTGCCCTGCCAGAGAGGTGTGTGTCTCAGTGGTACTGTGCCCTGCCAGAGAGGTGTGTGTCTCAGTGGCACTGTGCCCTGCCAGAGAGGTGTGTGTGTCTCAGTGGTACTGTGCCCTGCCAGAGAGGTGTGTGTCTCAGTGGTACTGTGCCCTGCCAGAGAGGTGTGTGTCTCAGTGGTACTGTGCCCTGCCAGAGAGGTGTGTGTCTCAGTGGTACTGTGCCCTGCCAGGGAGGTGTGTGTCTCAGTGGTACTGTGCCCTGCCAGAGAGGTGTGTGTCTCAGTGGCACTGTGCCCTGCCAGAGAGGTGTGTGTCTCAGTGGCACTGTGCCCTGCCAGAGAGGTGTGTGTCTCAGTGGTACTGTGCCCTGCCAGAGAGGTGTGTGTCTCAGTGGTACTGTGCCCTGCCAGAGGTGTGTGTCTCAGTGGCACTGTGCCCTGCCAGAGAGGTGTGTGTCTCAGTGGTACTGTGCCCCTGCCATGCCAGAAAGGGGTGTGTGTCTCAGTGGTACTGTGCCCTGCCAGAGAGGTGTGTGTCTCAGTGGCACTGTGCCCTGCCAGAGAGGTGTGTGTCTCAGTGGTACTGTGCCCTGCCAGAGAGGTGTGTGTCTCAGTGGTACTGTGCCCTGCCAGAGAGTTGTGTGTCTCAGTGGCACTGTGCCCTGCCAGAGAGTTGTGTGTCTCAGTGGTACTGTGCCCTGCCAGAGAGTTGTGTGTCTCAGTGGTACTGTGCCCTGCCAGAGAGTTGTGTGTCTCAGTGGTACTGTGCCCTGCCAGAGAGGTGTGTGTCTCAGTGGTACTGTGCCCCTGCCATGCCAGAGAGGTGTGTGTGTCTCAGTGGTACTGTGCCCCTGCCATGCCAGAGAGGTGTGTGTGTCTCAGTGGTACTGTGCCCTGCCAGAGAGGTGTGTGTCTCAGTGGTACTGTGCCCCTGCCATGCCAGAGAGGTGTGTGTCTCAGTGGTACTGTGCCCCTGCCATGCCAGAGAGGTGTGTGTGTCTCAGTGGTACTGTGCCCTGCCAGAGAGGTGTGTGTCTCAGTGGTACTGTGCCCCTGCCATGCCAGAGAGGTGTGTGTGTCTCAGTGGTACTGTGCCCTGCCAGAGTGGTGTGTGTGTCTCAGTGGTACTGTGCCCTGCCAGAGAGGTGTGTGTCTCAGTGGTACTGTGGCCTGCCAGAGAGGTGTGTGTCTCAGTGGTACTGTGCCCTGCCAGAGAGGTGTGTGTCTCAGTGGTACTGTGCCCTGCCAGAGAGGTGTGTGTCTCAGTGGTACTGTGCCCCTGCCATGCCAGAGAGGTGTGTGTGTGTCTCAGTGGTACTGTGCCCTGCCAGAGAGGTGTGTGTCTCAGTGGCACTGTGCCCTGCCAGAGAGGTGTGTGTCTCAGTGGTACTGTGCCCTGCCAGAGATGTGTGTGTCTCAGTGGTACTGTGCCCTGCCAGAGAGGTGTATGTCTCAGTGGTACTGTGCCCTGCCAGAGAGGTGTGTGTCTCAGTGGTACTGTGGCCTGCCAGAGAGGTGTGTGTCTCAGTGGCACTGTGCCCTGCCAGAGAGGTGTGTGTCTCAGTGGCACTGTGCCCTGCCAGAGAGGTGTATGTCTCAGTGGTACTGTGCCCTGCCAGAGAGGTGTGTGTCTCAGTGGTACTGTGCCCTGGCAGAGAGGTGTGTGTCTCAGTGGTACTGTGCCCTGCCAGAGAGTTGTGTGTCTCAGTGGTACTGTGCCCTGCCAGAGAGGTGTGTGTCTCAGTGGTATTGTGCCCTGCCAGAGAGGTGTGTGTCTCAGTGGTACTGTGCCCTGCCAGAGAGGTGTGTGTCTCAGTGGTACTGTGCCCTGCCAGAGAGGTGTGTGTCTCAGTGGTACTGTGCCCCTGCCCTGCCAGAGAGGAGGAGAGGACTGTGTGATTACAGGAGAACAGGTCGCGCTCACTGCTCACACTAAGCTGATTACCTCTCAGGCTCTCACAACCTCTGTGTGTGTTTCTGTGTGTGTGTTTACAGTGTGTGCATCTTCAATTTTAACTATAGCATCTTCACTGTGAACTGATGGTGAGCACATCAGTGTGTGGGGACTTGTGTGTGTTTGTTTTAAAACCTCAAGGTCCGTGACTGCTGTATAAATGCCCATGTCGTTATCACAGACTATTAACATGACAGTCAATGTGTTCACTGGGCCAAGATACAGTACATTACCGATACACAACATCAATGTGATCACTGGGCCAAGATACAGTACATTACTGATACACAACATCAATGTGATCACTGGGTCAAGATACAGTACATTACTGATACACAACATCAATGTGATCACTGGGCCAAGATACAGTACATTACTGATACACAGCATCAATGTACAAATCTGCTTAGGCTACAGGCCTGCAGAACAGTCAAATGACCAGGCATTAAAAGCATTAGATGCCTGAGCTCCAGTGTGGTATTTGCCTCTGTTGAAGGCATTTGTTTTCTATATTGGCCAGTTCTACATTCCATTGTGCTTAATGATCTTTAGCTCTTCATTCTCTAAGCTCTGAACCTCTCTCTCTCTTTCTCTCTCTAGTTAGGTGGGTCTGCAAATACAGTCCAACCCTTCATTTGTTTGCACACTTCAGTTTGTCTTGGATAAGAGCCTTGATTTCCTTCCTCCATAAGTTAGTCACATCCCCAATGGGTGGAACTTATTGTGTGTGTGTGTGTGTGTGTGTGTGTGTGTGTGTGTGTGTGTGTGTGTGTGTGTGTGTGTGTGTGTGTGTGTGTGTGTGTGTGTGTGTGTGTGTGTGTGTGTGTGTGTGTGTGTGTGTGTGTGTGTGTGTGTGTGTGTGTGTGTGTGTGTGTGTGTGTGTGCGTGCGTGCGTGCGTGTGCACCTCCCAGTATGTAACGGTTGTACTTTGCTTCTGAAGAGTGTTATCATCATGCTGTCAGAGTGGGAAGTATTTATTCAGTTAGTCATAAAACTCAACTTGGAGATGAAACATTTAAGGTTAAATATATATTATGACCTCATGCATGTTGTGGGGCAACTTCCTGATAACAGGCATCAACGACAATAGAATTCAAATATACCAAGGCTGACACGATTGGCTCGTTCAAATGTTTACGCCCTCCACTGAGGCATGCTAGAGAGACAGAGGGACTTCTCTGACCAACATCCCATTGACAGCCCAACTAGCCAACATCTGAATGTTATTCCTAACCTTAACCAAACCCTATCTCAACCTTCATTTTAACCAATCAACATTAGTTTGCTGGTCAGCCACGTCCCTTTAGTTTTTCCCTGAGGCTCAGTTGGAAAGCGGCATTGGAAACAGTCTTGGTGGATCAGCATGTTGTGGTTGTTGATTTCTTTCAGTAGGAAGTAATTCACTATACAGGGATTGGAATGGGGTGATATTTGGGAGGAACACTACGTTTAATGCTGTTCACTAGATCTGATTCTCAACCTGCCATATGCGTCCCAGGAGTGGCTTCATTTACATTAGGCCCCAGATTTAATCTCTCTCTCTCTGTCTCTGTCTCTCTCTGTCTCTATATCTATCTCTATATCTATCTCTCTATATCTATCTCTCTATATCTATCTCTCTATATCTATCTCTCTATATCTATCTCTCTATATCTCTATATCTATCTCTCTATATCTATCTCTATATCTATCTCTCTATATCTATCTCTCTATATCTATCTCTCTATCTCTCTATATCTATCTCTCTATATCTATCTCTCTATATCTATCTCTCTATATCTCTATATCTATCTCTCTATATCTATCTCTCTATATCTATCTCTCTATATCTCTATATCTATCTCTCTATATCTATCTCTCTATATCTATCTCTCTATATCTATCTCGAGATCAATGACACAATGCTCATGCCGTCAATAGTTCATATTCACCAAACATTTGATTAGCCAACATCCTGTTCTTGCCTAATTCACCCTGAATGATCCTGATTGATTAGAATACAAGTCAATGATACTAAAGCTGACCATGTTTTGCATTGGTCTTTGCAATGGAAATAGTTTTACAGCCCATGTTTTAGTCCCACAACCAATTAGTTTACATTTTAAGAGTTGACTGGTGTGGTTTTGCTCGAAAGTGTTTGGAGGGTGTGTGTTTGTGTTTGTGTGTGTGTGTGTGTTTTAAGAGGCTGAGACTGTCCTGTCTATGTTGTGATGTCACAGTGACGGTACCCTGGATTTGTGCAGATCAAGAGGGGTGATGGGAAATCTAGAAATCCTATTAGTGCGGAGCGGCTATTAAATACACACAATATGTTCTTCCATCCTCATGGGGACCTAAATATCCATTCACAATCCATTCACAATCCTAAATATCCATTAATATCCATTCACAATCCTATTTTCCAGAACCTTAACCTGTAACCCTAAACCTACCCCCCCCACCACCACCACACACAACACACACACACACAGTCTGACTCAAGCAAAAAGCCACACATAGGTCTTCAACCAATCATTGTCCATAACGCATGCCACATGCTAGTACATATGCACCACTTACACACTAATTGCAACTAACACATCCACCTCCTTTCTCTTCCCCCCTTCTCTCTCTCCCTCTTACACACACAGTACCAGATCTACTATTAACTGTGTCCCCTCACCTCCAGGTAGAAGTTTCCATAGCCCTAAGCACAGATCTAGGATCAGCTTGCCCTCCTCAAACTCTGTACTAGACCATTAAGGGGGGGGTTCTAAACTGATCTTAGATCTGTATAGGAAGGAGCAACTTCATCATACTCCAGGTTTGTGTTCCTATCCCACCTGAACAAGAGAAATATCTACAGTTGAAGTCAGAAGTTTAAATACACTTAGGTTGGCGTCATTAACTCGTTTTTCAACCACTCCACAAATTTCTTGTTAGCAAACTATAGTTTTGGCAAGTCAGTTGGGACATCTACTTTGTGCATGACACACAAATTGTTTACAGACAGATTATTTCACTTATAATTCACTGTATCACAATTCCAGTGGGTCAGAAGTTTACATACACTAAGTTGACTGTGCCTTTAAACAGCTTGGAAAATTCCAGAAAATGATGTCATGGCTTTAGAAACTTCTGATAGGCTAATTGACATCATTTGAGTCAATTGGAGGTGTATCTGTGGATGTATTTCAAGGCCTACCTTCAAACTCAGTGCCTCTTTGCTTGACATCATGGAAAAATCTAAAGAAATCAGCCGAGACCTCAGGCAAAAAAAATTGTAGACCTCCACAAGTCTGGTTCATCATTGGGAGCAATTTCCAAACGCCTGAAGGTACCACATTCATCTGTACAAACAATAGTACGCAAGTATAAACACCATGGGACCACACAGTCATCATACCGCTCAGGAACGAGACGCGTTTTCTGTCTCCTAGAGATGAACGTACTTTGGTGCAAAAAGTGCAAATCGATCCCAGAACAGCAAAGGACCTTGTGAAGATGCTGGAGGAAACGGGTACAAAAGTATCTATATCCACACTAAAACGAGTCCTATATCGACATAACCTGAAAGGCCGCTCAGCAAGGAAGAAGCCACTGCTCCAAAACCGCCATAAAAAAGCCAGACTACTGTTCGCAACTGCACATGGGGACAAAGATCAAACTTTTTGGAGAAATGTCCTCTGGTCTGATGAAACAAAAATAGAACTGTTTGGCCATAATGACCATCGTTATGTTAAGAGGAAAAAGGCGGAGGCTTGCAAGCTGAAGAACACCATCCCAACCGTGAAGCATGGGGGTGGTAGCATCATGTTGTGGGGGTGCTTTTCTGCCGGAGGGCCTGGTGCACTTCACAAAATAGATGGCATCACGAGGAAAGAAAATTGTGGATATATTGAAGCAACATCTCAAGACATCAGTCAGGAAGGTAAAGCTTGGTCGCAATTGGGTCTTCCAAATAGACAATGACCCCAAGCATAATTCCAAAGTTGTGGCAAAATGGCTTAAGGACACAAAGTCAAGGTATTGGAGTGGCCATCACAAAGTCCTGACCTCAATCCTACAGAAAATGTATGGTCAGAACTGAAAGTGTGTGCAAGCAAGGAGGCCTACAAGCCTGACTCAGTTACACCAGCTCTGTCAGAAGGAATGGGCCAAATTTCACCCAACTTATTGTGGGAAGGTTGTGGAAGGCTACCTGAAACGTTTGACCCAAGTTAAACAATTTAAAAGCAATGATAACAAATACTAATTGAGTGTATGTAAACTTCTGACCCACTGGGAATGTAAAAGCTGAAATAAATAATTCTCTCTACTATTATTCTGACATTTCACATTCTTAAAAAGTGGTGATCCTAACTGACCTGAGACAGGGAATGTTTACCAGGATTAAATGTCAGGAATTGTGAAAAACTGAGTTTAAATGTATTTGGCTAAGGTGTATGTAAAATTCTGACTTCAACTGTATGTAAGAATACCATAGTACCCTCCAAGCTCATCACTAAGTTGAGGGCCCTTGGTCTCAGCCCCTCCCGGTGCAACTGAGTCCTGGTCTTTTTGACAGGCCGACCCCAAGTGATATAGATGGGCTACAACACCTCCGCCACGCTGATCCTCAACACGGTGGCCACACGGGTGTTTGGTCAGCCCCCTTCTATACTCTCTGTTCACCTATGACTGCGTGGCCATGCAAGGGGAATGGGAAGGTTTGGTCGGCAGGGATGTTCTTGCCCCATGTTCTAGCGATTTGTGTGGCTTGCCGGGCGCAATGCACGCTGACACGGTCACCAAGTGTACAGTGTTTCCTCTGACACATTGGTGCGGCTGTCCTCCAGGTTAAGCGAGCATTGTGTCAAGAAGCAGTGCGGCTGGGTTGTGTTTCAGAGGACACACGGCTCTAGACCTTCGCCTCTCCTGAGTCCGTATGGGAGTTGCAGCAATGGCACAAGACTAACTACCAATTTGGATACCACAAAATTTTAAAAAATTAAAGGAAAAATTTAAAAAACGATTACAATTATTTGTATTTATTTTTAAAGACATCAAAAAAAAGGTCCCTTCACATAGACAGTGTGGTGAAGAAGACACACTGCCCGCCCTCCAGGACATCTACAGCACCGGTGTCACAGGAAGGCCATGAACATCATCAAGGACCTGATCCACATCCTGTTCACCCTGCTTCCATCTAGAAGGTGGAGACGGTACAGGTGCTTCACAGCTGGGACCAGGACCAAGAGACTGAGGCCATCAGACTGTTCACCCTGCTTCCATCTAGAAGGTGGAGACAGTACAGGTGCTTCACAGCTGGGACCAAGACCAAGAGACTGAGGCCATCAGACTGTTAAATCATCTCCACTAGCCGGTCTCTGCCCAGTACCCTGCCCTGAACTTTAGTCACTGTTACTAGCCGGCTACCACCCGGTACTCTACCCTGCACCTTACAGACTGCACTGGTCACTTTACATTGGTCACTTTAGTAATGTTTCCATACTGTTTTACTCCCTTTATATACTGTATTCTAGTCAAGACTCATCCTATATACCTACTGTTGTACACACCTTTTCTACTCGTACACTGTTCACAATGCCAGGTTCAAGTTAGTCCCACCCTGTTTCGGTCCACTTTCTGCCATTTAGTTTCTAGTGAAACTATGGTTGTCTTTAGTGAATACCACCCAGTCCTCTTTCTCACCATCTCTATGGTTGTCTCTAGTGAATACCACCCAGTCCTCTTTCTCACCATCTCTATGGTTGTCTTTAGTGAATACCACCCAGTCCTCTTTCTCACCATCTCTATGGTTGTCTCTAGTGAATACCACCCAGTCCTCTTTCTCACCATCTCTATGGTTGTCTTTAGTGAATACCACCCAGTCCTCTTTCTCACCATCTCTATGGTTGTCTTTAGTGAATACCACCCAGTCCTCTCTCACCTCATCTCTATGGTTGTCTCTAGTGAATACCACCCAGTCCTCTTTCTCACCATCTCTATGGTTGTCTTTAGTGAATACCACCCAGTCCTCTTTCTCACCATCTCTATGGTTGTCTTTAGTGAATACCACCCAGTCCTCTCTCACCTCATCTCTATGGTTGTCTCTAGTGAATACCACCCAGTCCTCTTTCTCACCATCTCTATGGTTGTCTTTAGTGAATACCACCCAGTCCTCTCTCACCTCATCTCTATGGTTGTCTTTAGTGAATACCACCCAGTCCTCTTTCTCACCATCTCTATGGTTGTCTTTAGTGAATACCACCCAGTCCTCTCTCACCTCATCTCTATGGTTGTCTTTAGTGAATACCACCCAGTCCTCTTTCTCACCATCTCTATGGTTGTCTCTAGTGAATACCACCCAGTCCTCTTTCTCACCATCTCTATGGTTGTCTTTAGTGAATACCACCCAGTCCTCTTTCTCACCATCTCTATGGTTGTCTCTAGTGAATACCACCCAGTCCTCTCTCACCTCATCTCTATGGTTGTCTCTAGTGAATACCAGCCAGTCCTCTCTCACACCTCATCTCTATGGTTGTCTCTAGTGAATACCACCCAGTCCTCTCTCTCACCTCATCTCTATGGTTGTCTCTAGTGAATACCACCCAGTCCTCTCTCTCACCTCATCTCTATGGTTGTCTCTAGTGAATACCACCCAGTCCTCTTTCTCACCATCTCTATGGTTGTCTCTAGTGAATACCAGCCAGTCCTCTCTCACCTCATCTCTATGGTTGTCTTTAGTGAATACCACCCAGTCCTCTCTCTCACCTCATCTCTATGGTTGTCTCTAGTGAATACCACCCAGTCCTCTCTCTCACCTCATCTCTATGGTTGTCTCTAGTGAATACCACCCAGTCCTCTCTCTCACCTCATCTCTATGGTTGTCTCTAGTGAATACCACCCAGTCCTCTCTCTCACCATCTCTATGGTAGTCTCTAGTGAATACCACCCAGTCCTCTCTCCCACCATCTCTATGGTAGTCTCTAGTGAATACCACCCAGTCCTCTCTCTCACCATCTCTATGGTAGTCTCTAGTGAATACCACCCAGTCCTCTCTCTCACCATCTGAGAGAGAGGAGCCATTGTAATGAAATAAAACATTCTTAACTGACTGATCTAGTTAAATAAAGGTTAAATATTTTTATTTTAATAATAATCTCTATGGTTGTCTGAAGCAGTGCTGCTCTCTGTCTCCCCCTACAGGTGCAGCACAGGATCACAGGCCAGGTGATGGCCCTAAAGATGAACACTCTGGCCAGCAACAAGGCCAACATGCTCAGGGAGGTCCAGCTCATGAACCGGCTCTGCCACCCCAATATACTCGGGTATGTCTAGAGCCACACACACACACACACACACACACACACACACACACACACACACACACACACACACACACACACACACACACACACACACACACACACACACACACTGCATGCACAATGTACACACTTGGCTATGTGCAGTGCATATTGCACAGCTGCCCTGTCACCCTCGCTCAGACCATTTATTAGTAGCACTGTGTTGTTGTCACAGATGGAAGGGGTTCTTATAATCTTTGTGGTAGTAGCCTACCTTTGCTGTGGATAGAACTTGCGTCAACTCTCAGCAGCACCACCCAAGGGAAAAGACACAACTGCTGTCAATTAAAAACAACATGTAATCTGGAAAGACGGACAGGCAGAAAACTAGCCTGTAAAATGGTGCAAAACCATTATCAGAACAGAGGACAGACACACACAAACTCTCTTCAAATGTAAGACATTATTGGAATCATTGAAACCGCTTGTAAACTAGGTTTGAAATCACATAGTTGTTTTTAGCTGTGTAGATGATGTATTCTGGATGTATTCAGTGTGTTTTGAATGCTCTCCCTCTCTGCTCAGGTTCCTGGGAGTGTGTGTACAGGAGGGCCAGCTCCATGCTCTAACTGAGGTAAACTCATCCGGATTCTGTCTCTCTGGAGGGAGTCCTTGCATTTTATCTTCCAGAGACAATAGTGTCCATGGTAACAGAATTGGCTGTATACACTGGCCATAAAAATTAATGAAGATGAGGGTTGCGTTCCATTTAAATTAAATTTTACACAGGCCTGCAAAGAACATAGGCTAAGGTCTCTACAGAGTATTACGTCCTTACAACGCCTATGGAAATGTTTAACGTCTCAGGAACCACATCAATTTAATGTAGGGTTAATGATCATGTAATAGGTGTGGGCATGCACAGAATCTGTCTGTCTGGAATGGACTCAATCTCATTAACTGTGTGTGTGTGTGTGCTGTTGTCATGGTTACCTACAGTACATCAACGGGGGTAACCTGGAGCAGCTGCTGGACAGTGACAGGTATCTGTCGTGGTCGGTGAGGATGGGTCTGTCTCAGGACATCGCCTGTGGCCTGCAGTACCTCCACAGCAAGGGCATCTTCCACAGAGACCTCACCTCCAAGGTAGGAGATAAGAGCATATAGGGGACCAGACAGACACAATAACTCTTCCCTTCATGTCATCTTGCATTAATTGTTAATTTAATCTCACACACACAATCATATGCTCTCTCTCCTCTCTCCCCTCTCCTCTCTCCCCTCTCCTCTCTCCCCTCTCCTCTCTCCCTCTCTCCCTCTCTCTCTCTCTCCCCCTCTCTCTCTCCTCCCCTCTCTCCCCCCTCTCTCTCCCCCCCTCCCCCTCTCTCTCTCCCCCTCTCCCTCCCTCCTCCTCTCTCTCTCCCCTCTCTCTCTCCCCCTCTCTCTCTCTCCCCTCTCTCTCCCTCTCTCTCTCCCCCTCTCTCTCCCCTCTCTCTCTCCCCTCTCTCTCTCCCCTCTCTCTCCCCCTCTCTCTCCCCCTCTCTCTCCTCTCTCTCTCTCTCTCTCTCTCTCTCTCTCTCTTATAGAACTGTCTGGTACGCTGTGAGAATGGTGTATTCACTGCAGTAGTGGGAGACTTTGGTCTGGCAGAGAAGATTCCAGACTACAGGTTAGTACTGTGAGAATATTCCAGACTACAGGTTAGTGCTGTGAGAAGATTCTAGACTGCAGGTTAGTGCTGTGAGAAGATTCCAGACTACAGGTTATTGCTGTGAGAAGATTCTAGACTGCAGGTTAGTGCTGTGAGAAGATTCCAGACTACAGGTTAGTGCTGTGAGAAGATTCCAGACTACAGGTTATTGCTGTGAGAAGATTCCAGACTACAGGTTAGTGCTGTGAGAAGATTCCAGACTACAGGTTAGTGCTGTGAGAAGATTCTAGACTGCAGGTTAGTGCTGTGAGAAGATTCCAGACTACAGGTTAGTGCTGTGAGAAGATTCCAGACTACAGGTTATTGCTGTGAGAAGATTCCAGACTACAGGTTAGTGCTGTAAGAAGATTACAGACTACAGGTTATTGCTGTGAGAAGATTCCAGACTACAGGTTAGTGCTGTGAGAAGATTCCAGACTACAGGTTATTGCTGTGAGAAGATTCTAGACTGCAGGTTAGTGCTGTGAGAAGATTCCAGACTACAGGTTATTGCTGTGAGAAGATTCCAGACTACAGGTTAGTGCTGTGAGAAGATTCTAGACTGCAGGTTAGTGCTGTGAGAAGATTCTAGACTGCAGGTTAGTGCTGTGAGAAAGTTCCTCTAGATTACAGGAGGACTATATGACTGTCTCCCCATATTCCCATCATGACTGCACATATAGCCTACAGTCTAGATGAGTTAGTTAAATGCATTGTACATTCTATTCTGTTTTTAAATAAATGTGTTCTATATGAATGTATTATTTTCCTCTCCTCCAGTGACGGGGTTGATCAGCAGCCTCTGGCCGTGGTGGGCTCCCCCTACTGGATGGCCCCGGAGGTGCTGAGAGGAGAGCTCTATGATGAAAAGGTACTAACAGAAGTACAGATAGACATTTCACTGGATGTATAAATATGAAGCATCCGGTTGGCGTTTCCAGTCACTAACAAATATGGTGATGAGAGGAAGCCCAGAGGACGGCAGTGGGAGAAGATGGATTTTGGCCGACATTCTGTTAATTTACTCATCGATGAAACAATACTTTTCTGTTCCCACAACTACAATCTGTTACGAAAAGAGTGGACAAAGTTTTGTAGACTTTACCCTTTGCCAGAGTTGTATTGTTTAGAAGGAGTGCAAAGGCGAATTGAGTTATTGCACACGTGCACTACAGAGTAGGCGTTACCTAATGAACATATGCAAATGCATGGTAGAACGAGCCAATGGGATCTCATTAGCTCATGCTTGGCTCTGCCCACCTCCTTGCTTGTTCTGCCCACTATGGCTCATTTGTTTCCATTGGAAACGACAGGCTGTGGTTTATCTTAGTTAAGTTATACAAATCTTTGACAGTAGTCAACTGTTTCCTGGCTGTTATCTCACTGGTCCGGGTGCATCATTATACGAAGCAAACACAGTAATATAATGAAACAGTACTCTGCCATAAAACAATCTGGAAGGACAACTGTTCCATGTTCCTGCTGTGTTTTTCTGGTTGTGTCTAGTGGGTCCTGCTAATATGTATGTTTCTGGCAAATGACCAGACTCTTCCAAGGTGTATTATTGTGAATATTTCAAGTGAGATGTTATTGATTAGATGTGATTGGCCGACTCTGACCCCTAGGTGGATGTGTTTGCCTATGGAATCATCCTGTGTGAGATCATCGCCCGGATAGAGGCTGATCCGGACTTCCTACCTCGCACTGAGGTACACACACACACACACACACACAACCCCACAGTGTATGACAGGCACACAGTTAACCAATGCTTTTCCTTTTTCCCTGATCACACAACCCTAAATCAATGGTTTCATACTATCACACAACAAACTGACAGTGTAAACCCTTAATCCAAACCCTTTCTACACCACTTTTTTTCCACTTTGACCCAGAAAATAAGTGCCCTCCCTGTCCTTATTGCACATTATCACATGTAACTGCAGTGGAAGACTTAGATATTTAATCACTGCAGTACAGGGCAGCAGTTCCAGCTACATGTGAGGTTTAAAGTGGAACTGACAGTGTTTTCACTACTGTAACGACTAGAGGTCGACCGATTTAATCGGAATGGCCGATTAATTAGGGCCTATTAATTGTCTAAACACAAGGCTGCATTTCCTCTCCATATTTATTTTGACTTAGTATACAGTATGTAATTCCCAAATATTCTAAGAATGTATGACGATGTGAAAATGTGACTAAGTGCTCGCTTGTCAGAAATCTTCTAAAAAAATCTGTCATTTTTCCTGGGGGGACTATACTGTATGAACAGATTTGAATGAGATTTCATGTTGCTAAAATACTGTCAGTTCCACCTTAATGAGTATAACTCCTTCACAGTGTAGTTCTCCATCTAGTTGATATGATGGAGAACCACAACATGTACATTATTTTAACCTAGTCGGCTACATTAAAAGATGATGATGATGATCCTCTGTGTGTGCAGGACTTTGGACTAGATGTGGATGCCTTTGAGAGCCTGGTTGGTGACTGTCCAACACCATTCCTCAACCTTGCAGTCCTCTGCTGCAATGTAAGATGCAGACTGACTTACAGATTGGCTGACTTCATAATAATGACATGCATTAATGACTCTGTGTACATACTTACTGTAAATGCACAGATTGACTGACTTCATAATAATTGCATGCATTAATGACTCTGTGGACATACTTACTGTAAATGCACAGATTGACTGACGTCATAATAATGACATGCATTAATGACTCTGTGTACATACTTACTGTAAATGCACAGATTGACTGACTTCATAATAATGACATGCATTAATGACTCTGTGGACATACTTACTGTAAATGCACAGATTGACTGACTTCATAATAATGACATGCATTAATGACTCTGTGGACATACTTACTGTAAATGCACAGATTGACTGACTTCATAATAATGACATGCATTAATGACTCTGTGGACATACTTACTGTAAATGCACAGATTGACTGACTTCATAATAATGACATGCATTAATGACTCTGTGGACATACTTACTGTAAATGCACAGATTGACTGACGTCATAATAATGACATGCATTAATGACTCTGTGTACATACTTACTGTAAATGCACAGATTGACTGACGTCATAATAATGACATGCATTAATGACTCTGTGTACATACTTACTGTAAATGCACAGATTGACTGACTTCATAATAATGACATGCATTAATGACTCTGTGTACATACTTACTGTAAATGCACAGATTGACTGACTTCATAATAATGACATGCATTAATGACTCTGTGGACATACTTACTGTAAATGCACAGATTGACTGACTTCATAATAATGACATGCATTAATGACTCTGTGGACATACTTACTGTAAATGCACAGATTGACTGACTTCATAATAATGACATGCATTAATGACTCTGTGGACATACTTACTGTAAATGCACAGATTGACTGACGTCATAATAATGACATGCATTAATGACTCTGTGTACATACTTACTGTAAATGCACAGATTGACTGACGTCATAATAATGACATGCATTAATGACTCTGTGTACATACTTACTGTAAATGCACAGATTGACTGACTTCATAATAATGACATGCATTAATGACTCTGTGTACATACTTACTGTAAATGCACAGATTGACAACCTAAAACCAACCATACATTCAAAAAGTATGCACTGTTTACACTCTTCCTGCTCCCCTCACTCTGTTTCTCCCTCTTTCTCAGATGAATGCAAAGACACGTCCCTCGTTCTCTGAGATAGTGGTCTTGCTGGAGGGGATGGAGAGAGGAGAGGAGGAGAGGAAGACGGCCATCCCTCTGGGCGATTGTCTCTCCTCAAAACCCCCCACTGGCCACATCAGCCCCTACCGACGACGGAGTTCCCTCTGTCGCCCCGGCGACCAGCAGTTGTCACGGAGCCAGTCTGAAATGCTTCCACCAACGACGCCCCCACTCGGCACCCTGGCCCGGGTCAACCCCTTCTCCCTGCGGCAGGACCTGAACGGGGGCCGCATCAAGCTCTACGACACCCCCAGCAAGTCTGTCATCTCCCTGACCTTCACCCTTCCCCAGCAGCCTGACACCTGCGCCTCTCCCCCCCTCAGGGGAAACCTCTTACTCCGCGGGCCCCCCCGACGCTGCCAGTCTCTCCCCTGCACCCCCGAGCCGGGGCGAACCCTCTCCCTCCTCCGTGACCCCGACCTGCAGCGCTTGGGGAAAGAGGAGGGGGAGGATGAAAGGAGGAAGGAGAAGGGAGGTATGGTGGAGGATGAAAGGAGGAAGGAGAAGGGAGGGATGGTGGAGGACGTGTCAGATGATTCTGGGCTGCCTCTGGACCTGGTGTCTCTGGGTCCTCTGGAAGAGGAAGAGGAGGAAGGTTTTTCTCTGGGGGAGCCTATGGACTGCAGCAGGTCTCCTGACACACTAGAGGGCGCTGTCCCTACACCAGGGAGACATCTACTACACCCAGCCTCGTCCTCTTCCTCCCTGTTTCTGCAGCCGAACGGCTGGCGTCACCCAGTCTCCAATGCCCCTTCCTCCCTCCCTCCTCTCCCTCATCTGGACAACAACAACATCTCGGCGATGGTGGTCGTCGGCCGTCCGATTGGCTGGAGGGCTAGCGGCTACCGCACCGCAATCCCGGGCCCCCCTGCTGGCCCCGCCCCTGAACAAGATGAGGTAATTTCCTGTCCGGGCTGCTGTCTGATTGGTCTGAGCTTTCCATCCGTGTGCCTGAAGGGGGTGCCGACCCCTCGCCGCGTTCCGCCCCGACGACCCTACCGGAACCTCAACGGGGGGGGCATCAGTGACCCTTCAGCTGCCACGGCAACCAAGGGACTGCTTTGTTGCGGGGCGAATGGTCTCGCTCCTCCGACTGCACCTTGTGTGCCTGGGCTACCCCTACCAGAGGCACAGACTTAGGAAGGGCTCCCCCTAGTGGGCTGACTGGCCAACAACAACATTAACACCAGTGACATTACTGAGACTTTGACTGGTTTTGTGTATTGTCGCTATTACTATTTATTATTACTATTAGGAACTTATGATGTTGATTACTACTACTACCTGAAGTGTGTGTGTGTGTGTGTGTGTGTGTGTGTGTGTGTGTGTGTGTGTGTGTGTGTGTGTGTGTGTGTGTGTGTGTGTGTGTGTGTGTGTGTGTGTGTGTGTGTGTGTGTGTGTGTGTGTGTGTGTGTGTGAGGAGTTGGGGACACTGGTGGTTGTATTGGGAGTAACAAGGGAGAAGCACAATAGGAAACCAGAAGTGGGTTATTGATGTGAGATCTTATATATTGGTTGTTGACCTGGTGGCATTTGAAAATGTCATTGTGTCGCTGGTTTGTTCACTCACTTTCTGCACTCTGAATCTTTCTATTTGATTCCTACTAATGATTTTTCACTGGTCTGGGTGGTGCTTGAGATTTGTATTGAATTCAAACAAGTGCTTCTTCTTCCCATAACCCACTATGATCCAGGTATCCTCTCAGTGTGTGTGTGAATTTTTAACAGCTTGTGTATCTTTGAAACAGCAGGAAAAGCAATTCTCCTTATTCTCCTAGCTTATTTACATATTGTACTGATTATTTCACTCTAAGTTCTGTCTGTGTGTGTCAGAGGGAGAGAAAGTGTGTGTGTGTATGACTGAATGACTAAGGTTTGTCCCTTGATGTCTGTTTTGAAATGTCAGTGGTTTGCAGGTCATTTCCCCGTACCCGTGTGTGAGATTAGAGAACTGTGTAATCATTTAATATAAAGTTAGTGAGTTGAACATAATCTTTACTATAATGTTTTTTGACACCATTGATGAGAATCACTCCACTCTTCATTTCATAGGGCTACTGGTTCCGTACCTGTTGAGGTTGACTCCCTGTATATGAAATGGCACCCTATTCCCTATATAGTGCACTACTTTTGACCAGGGCCCACGGGGCTTTGGTCAAAATAGGATGCCATTTTGTCTGTTGTCCCCAGAGCTTAAGGTGTGTTTGTCTCCCTCTGCTGGCCTGGAGGACCCGGGCATACCAGGCCATTGTGGCTCACAGGCTTTGTCTCTTCCTTTCGTCATAACCCTTTCCTTCTACGAGAAGCTATACATGACCAGACCAGGGAAAACTCCAGGCTTCAGTTATAGACCTGGAGGTTTTCCTAGACGGGTAACTTTGTCAGGAAAAAGTCCCAGCCATATATCATATCAACTGATATGAGGGGACTGAAAAAGGTTTATGGCTATGCTATTAACATTTCTAACCAGTTCTAACCACTTAATCTAGCTAGTGATCTGTAGGAAAGGAGGAGGAGGAAACATAAACAAGTGTATTGGGACGTAGCCAGTCACACTCAACTGTACTGGCCAGAGAGTCTCTTTGTTACTGCACGGTTTAAACAGCATGATTTACAGAGTCTGGACAACTGTGTGCATCCATCCAAATAATTCCACTGTTCTGTCCCATATTGATGATGTCATAATGACAATGGTACAAACACCGACCCATATGTCCATGGAACAACCGAGGGAGTGTAATGCACTTTCTTTTTTAAAGCTGAGAATCTTGTTGATTTAACATTATTTATGAAATCATGTATGTAGCTAACTAGTAAACCCTTCTGCTGGCTGGGATGTTGGTTGGTCTGTTGCTAGTTGGAATAATAAATTATTATTATGGAAATCTGTGTCTGTTCCTTTCCGGGAACAACCCTTCCCCTTTAGACACTTGTAGAGATCTGAGAGGACTTGATAGGATGCATCAATATAGTCATAGCTCCACCTTGTCCTCTGATGGAATTTCACCATATTGCTTAAGCCTGTCCAACCCTCTCAGATCTCCACCAGTTCCTATAGGAAGGGGTTGTTTCTGGACAGGGGCTCTGTTTCTACTAGAACCCATCCTCTACATGCAAGACACTGATCAGACCCCTTGATTTTTTCCCCCGTATGTTATTACGTTGCAGCCTATGTCTAAAATGGATGAAATGGTTTTTTTCCGCATTAATTGACTGTACACACAACACTCCATTATGACAAAGCAAAAACAGGTTTTTTGACATTTTTGCAAATGTATTAAAAATAAACTGATGTCACATTTACATAAGTATTCCGACTCTTTACTCACTACTTTGATGAAGCACCTTGTCACTAGTGTAGAGAGGAGGAGGCAGTCGCAGGTTTAGAACTACTACATTTATTTAAGCACCATTTCTTTTATATCCTATGAACTTTACATGTTGGTGCTCATGGGTCCTTTTACATGGAAATGCCCAGAGGTGACTGATGCCTTTGTTTCCACGGCAGCTGAACCATTTCAACACCATGATCTGGATTTGTCCACTTTCACATTGTTTGAGAGATACCGGTGTTCTCTATGATGAGACAACCAGCCTAGATTGTGTCAATGATCTGAGGAAGAAGCTCTTCTCCAATAGGTCATTCTAGATGGAGAACATCACAGGCTGCACTACTACAACATTCAAACAGAGCAGTGTACCAAACAAGCATTTTGTCAACAAGACTGAAAACCATCCAATTGGCACTTTCACCAGAAACTACTGGATGGACTAAACCAGTTGATTCCTGGACACCTTAGATGACTCTCTTACCAGAGGCTGACCACGTTTACAGAGAACTCCTGATGTGTGGCAGCAGAAGTGAGCCCCTCTGTTCTTGGTCGTATCGATGCCAGGATGCTGGATTGTCATCCACTCAGGGTCGGAGTTATGGGCAGTCCTTATGGGGTCTGGCCCGCCCTACCTCCTTGACCAACCAAATGAAATATATTTATTTGACAAACGTGTGCCAACAGGAACAGGCATCAAACTCAGATAAAGCATCCAAACGAGCGAAACAAACACAAATGGGCTGCAATATTCAAGGTAAATTAAATCCAGTTTGAGAGACTTCCCTGGTGTCCTTTAGTAATCAAATGTTTTCTCCACGGTCTGTAGGTTCAGGTTTCAGGCCTTTATGAGTTTTACTTTAGAAAAGGATCTCTCCGCAGAAGTGACAGTTACAGGGATGTTAAAAACATCTATATTGCCGTAGCAACATCAGGGAAACTGGGGAGGGAGTTGTGCTTCAAATACAGCAGTTCTGTAACAAATGTAATCTCATTCTGCTTAATTGCCGGCCTCAACACCTTATGGAAATAGATGAACTGTTTACGAAGCTCTGGGGACAAGTCGTCTGGATACAGACAATAAATGGGCAGATGAACTGTATACGAAGCTCTGGGGACAAGTCGTCTGGATACAGACAATAAATGGGCAGATGAACTGTATACGAAGCTCTGGGGACAAGTCGTCTGGATACAGACAATAAATGGGCAGATGAACTGTATACGAAGCTCTGGGGACAAGTCGTCTGGATACAGACAATAAATGGGCAGATGAACTGTATACGAAGCTCTGGGGACAAGTCGTCTGGATACAGACAATAAATGGGCAGATGAACTGTATACGAAGCTCTGGGGACAAGTCGTCTGGATACAGACAATAAATGGGCAGATGAACTGTATACGAAGCTCTGGGGACAAGTCGTCTGGATACAGACAATAAATGGGCAGATGAACTGTATACGAAGCTCTGGGGACAAGTCGTCTGGATACAGACAATAAATGGGCAGATGAACTGTATACGAAGCTCTGGGGACAAGTCGTCTGGATACAGACAATAAATGGGCAGATGCAAACAGATGATCATCTTTAGCAGACAACGGTTCTTGAGGGCTGGAACATAAAAGATCTTTCAATTTTGTTCATACTGGTGAACTGCCGTTTGACTTGTGTGGTTGCAATATCAACAGTCTCTTTTCTCTGGTCTATCTTGGCATGCAGCATTTCAATCGTGTGCAGTGTTAATGCATTACATACACATGGTTAGCAGATGTTAATGCGAGTGTAGCAAAATGCTTGTGCTTCTAGTTCCGACAATGCAGTGATAACCAACAAGTAATCTAACTAACAATTCCAAAACTACTGTCTTATACACAGTGTAAGGGGATAAAGAATATGTACATAAGGATATATGAATGAGTGATGGTACAGAGCAGCATACAGTAGATGGTATCGAGTACAGTATATACATATGAGATGAGTATGTAGACAAAGTAAACAAAGTGGCATAGTTAAAGTGGCTAGTGATACATGTATTACATAAGGATGCAGTCGATGATGTAGAGTACAGTATATACGTATGCATATGAGATGAATAATGTAGGGTAAGTAACATTATATAAGGTAGCATTGTTTAAAGTGGCTAGTGATATATTTACATCATTTCCCATCAATTCCCATTATTAAAGTGGCTGGAGTTGGGTCAGTGTCAATGACAGTGTGTTGGCAGCAGCCACTCAATGTTAGTGGTGGCTGTTTAACAGTCTGATGGCCTTGAGATAGAAGCTGTTTTTCAGTCTCTCGTTCCCAGCTTTGATGCATGTGTTGAGGATCAGCGGGGAGGAGATGTTGTTGCCTAGACTCTCAGTCTAACAGTGTTAATGCATTAGACTCTCAGTCTAACAGTGTTAATGCATTAGACTCTCAGTCTAACAGTGTTAATGCATTAGACTCTCAGTCTAACAGTGTTAATGCATTAGACTCTCAGTCTAACAGTGTTAATGCATTAGACTCTCAGTCTAACAGTGTTAATGCATTAGACTCTCAGTCTAACAGTGTTAATGCATTAGACTCTCAGTCTAACAGTGTTAGTGCATTAGACTCTCAGTCTAACAGTGTTAATGCATTAGACTCTCAGTCTAACAGTGTTAATGCATTAGACTCTCAGTCTAACAGTGTTAATGCATTAGACTCTCAGTCTAACAGTGTTAATGCATTAGACTCTCAGTCTAACAGTGTTAATGCATTAGACTCTCAGTCTAACAGTGTTAATGCATTAGACTCTCAGTCTAACAGTGTTAATGCATTAGACTCTCAGTCTAACAGTGTTAATGCATTAGACTCTCAGTCTAACAGTGTTAATGCATTAGACTCTCAGTCTAACAGTGTTAATGCATTAGACTCTCAGTCTAACAGTGTTAATGCATTAGACTCTCAGTCTAACAGTGTTAATGCATTAGACTCTCAGTCTAACAGTGTTAATGCATTAGACTCTCAGTCTAACAGTGTTAATGCATTAGACTCTCAGTCTCAGTCTAACAGTGTTAATGCATTAGACTCTCAGTCTAACAGTGTTAATGCATTAGACTCTCAGTCTAACAGTGTTAATGCATTAGACTCTCAGTCTAACAGTGTTAATGCATTAGACTCTCAGTCTAACAGTGTTAATGCATTAGACTCTCAGTCTAACAGTGTTAATGCATTAGACTCTCAGTCTAACAGTCTAACAGTGTTAATGCATTAGACTCTCAGTCTAACAGTGTTAATGCATTAGACTCTCAGTCTAACAGTGTTAATGCATTAGACTCTCAGTCTAACAGTGTTAATGCATTAGACTCTCAGTCTAACAGTGTTAATGCATTAGACTCTCAGTCTAACAGTGTTAATGCATTAGACTCTCAGTCTAACAGTGTTAATGCATTAGACTCTCAGTCTAACAGTGTTAATGCATTAGACTCTCAGTCTAACAGTGTTAATGCATTAGACTCTCAGTCTAACAGTGTTAATGCATTAGACTCTCAGTCTAACAGTGCATTAATGCATTATGATTAGACTCTCAGTCTAACAGTGTTAATGCATTAGACTCTCAGTCTAACAGTGTTAATGCATTAGACTCTGTTAATGCATTAGACTCTCAGTCTAACAGTGTTCATTAGACTCTAAGTGTTAGTGCATTAATGTCTAACATTAGACTCTCAGTCTAACAGTGTTAATGCATTAGACTCTCAGTCTAACAGTGTTAATGCATTAGACTCTCAGTCTAACAGTGTTAATGCATTAGACTCTCAGTCTAACAGTGTTAATGCATTAGACTCTCAGTCTAACAGTGTTAATGCATTAGACTCTCAGTCTAACAGTGTTAATGCATTAGACTCTCAGTCTAACAGTGTTAATGCATTAGACTCTCAGTCTAACAGTGTTAATGCATTAGACTCTCAGTCTAACAGTGTTAATGCATTAGACTCTCAGTCTAACAGTGTTAATGCATTAGACTCTCAGTCTAACAGTGTTAATGCATTAGTGACTCTCAGTCTAACAGTGTTAATGCATTAGACTCTCAGTCTAACAGTGTTAATGCATTAGACTCTCAGTCTAACAGTGTTAATGCATTAGACTCTCAGTCTCAGTGTCTAATGTTAATGCATTAGACTCTCAGTCTAACAGTGTTAATGCATTAGACTCTCAGTCTAACAGTGTTAATGCATTAGACTCTCAGTCTAACAGTGTTAATGCATTAGACTCTCAGTCTAACAGTGTTAATGCATTAGACTCTCAGTCTAACAGTGTTAAATTAGTGTTAATGCATTAGACTCTCAGTCTAACAGTGTTAATGCATTAGACTCTCAGTCTAACAGTGTTAATGCATTAGACTCTCAGTCTAACAGTGTTAATGCATTAGACTCTCAGTCTAACAGTGTTAATGCATTAGACTCTCAGTCTAACAGTGTTAATGCATTAGACTCTCAGTCTAACAGTGTTAATGCATTAGACTCTCAGTCTAACAGTGTTAATGCATTAGACTCTCAGTCTAACAGTGTTAATGCATTAGACTCTCAGTCTAACAGTGTTATGCATTAGACTCTCAGTCTAACAGTGTTAATGCATTAGACTCTCAGTCTAACAGTGTTAATGCATTAGACTCTCAGTCTAACAGTGTTAATGCATTAGACTCTCAGTCTAACAGTGTTAATGCATTAGACTCTCAGTCTAACAGTGTTAATGCATTAGACTCTCAGTCTAAGAGCGATTTTCTAGGTTCGCTAGCCATCTATTGTGTCTTTTAACGCAACGTAACGTAAACAACAGCTAGCCTGCAACACTGCAGCCCCGGAACGAATCGCAACACTGCAGAAACTTTAACACTCAACGGAACATTCGAGACGTGTTAATGCATTAGACTCTCAGTCTAACAGTGTTAATGCATTAGACTCTCAGTCTAACAGTGTTAATGCATTAGACTCTCAGTCTAACAGTGTTAATGCATTAGACTCAGTGTTAATCAGTCTAACAGTGTTAATGCATTAGACTCTCAGTCTAACAGTGTTAATGCATTAGACTCTCAGTCTAACAGTGTTAATGCATTAGACTCTCAGTCTAACAGTGTTAATGCATTAGACTCTCAGTCTAACAGTGTTAATGCATTAGACTCTCAGTCTAACAGTGTTAATGCATTAGACTCTCAGTCTAACAGTGTTAATGCATTAGACTCTGTCTAACATTGTTAGTGCATTAGACTCTCAGTCTAACAGTGTTAATGCATTAGACTCTCAGTCTAACAGTGTTAATGCATTAGACTCTCAGTCTAACAGTGTTAATGTATTAGGCTCTGTCTAACAGTGTTAATGCATTAGACTCTCGGTCTAACAGTGTTAATGTATTAGACTCTGTCTAACATTGTTAGTGCATTAGACTCTCAGTCTAACAGTGTTAACTCTCCTTCCAGACTCATATCAAACATCTCCAATCGAAAATCAAATCAAGAGTCGGCTTTCTATTCCGCAACAAAGCCTCCTTCACTCACGCCGCCAAGCTTACCCTGGTAAAACTGACTATCCTACCGATCCTCGACTTCGGCGATGTCATCTACAAAATGGCTTCCAACACTCTACTCAGCAAACTGGATGCAGTCTATCACAGTGCCATCCGTTTTGTCACTAAAGCACCTTATACCACCCACCACTGCGACTTGTATGCTCTAGTCGGCTGGCCCTCGCTACATATTCGTCGCCAGACCCACTGGCTCCAGGTCATCTACAAGTCCATGCTAGGTAAAGCTCCGCCTTATCTCAGTTCACTGGTCACGATGGCAACACCCATCCGTAGCACGCGCTCCAGCAGGTGTATCTCACTGATCATCCCTAAAGCCTACGCCTCACTCTCAGTCTAACAGTGTTAATGTATTAGACTCTCAGTCTAACAGTGTTAATGCATTAGCGCGAGGACGCGCTCTTTGAAAGGAGGTAACGACCTTACCCTGGTAAAACTGACTATCCTACCGATCCTCGACTCGGCGATGTCATCTACAAATGGCTTCCAACACTCTACTCAGCAAACTGGATGCAGTCATCACAGTGCCATCCGTTTTGTCACTAAAGCACCTTATACCACCCACCTGGGTTTATTACCACGGAAATCGACTCTGCTGCACAGGTAAACTTTTGCGGCACAGTCGATAGCGCGCCGGACATCGGGTTAGGAGGTCGAGTGTTCAAGACTTGCTCCCTGCTGTGATAGTTCCATCTGGAAGATGTGGCACGCAACCTCTGGTTGATTCAATGCAATGCCTGTATATCTTTTCGGACAGAACCTCGATCATTTTATTCGTCCAAGTAAAGTGACACAGAATGGTCATAAAGCATCATGAAACTTACATAAAACATGATGATTGTAAAGAATTTATTGCAACAACAAAGGATTTAAGAAACTAATGTAAAACAAAAGGAATCTTCTTGGCAGGGAGAAAAATAATTAGAATAAATGTGGGTTTTGACACTCTTATGTAGGTGTCATAACCAGGCATAAAATAACGATATACATTGGATTTGCTTACCAAGGCTACAATGAATGTTCCTGAGTGGCCTAGTTAGTTTCAACTTAAATAGGTTTGAACATATATGGCAAGACTTAAAAATGGCTGTCTAGCAATTATCAACAACCAACTTGACAGAGCTTGATGAGTTGTAAAAATAATAATGTTCAAATATTGTACAGTTCAGGTGTGCAAAGCTCTCAGAAACGTACCCAGAAAGACTCCCAGCTGAGTGAGTCTCTTATTTTCTTTACTGTTTTTATGCTGAGAATCTTGTCAATTAAAACATATTTTATTTATAATACCAATAAATAAAATGTCTTGAAAGCACGTATGTAGCTAACTACTAAACCCTTCTGCTGGCTAGGAAAGTGGTTGGTCTGTTGCTAGATGAAATTTTTATTCATTATGGAGATGCGTCTCTATTTTTATCCAGAAACAAACCTTTCCCCAAGATACTTGTAGAGATCTGAGAAGACATGAATGATTACTATGGTGATAGCTTCACCTTGCCCTCTGATAGGCTAGGTGGAATTTCATTATTGCTTCATCCTGTCCAATCCTCTCAGATCTCCACCAGTGCTGTATAGGAAGAGTTGTTTCTGGACAGGGGCTCTGTTTTTTCTACTAGAACCCTTCCTCTACATGCAAGACACTTCTGATTAGCTTGTTACTGTAAGTATCATCATTGGTAAATACAGCTTTAATAAACTGTCATCAATAAATCAATCATAAGGCCCTTCTTACATCAGCCTATGTCAAAGTGCTGTACAGAAACCCAGCCTAAAACCTCAAACTGTCACGCCCTGGTCGAAGTATTTTGTGTTTATCTTCATTTATTTGGTCAGGCCAGGGTGTGGCATGGGTTTTTGTATGTGGTGTGTATGTATTGGGATTGTAGCTTAGTGGGGTGTTCTAGTTAAGTCTATGGCTGTCTGAAGTGGTTCTCAATCAGAGGCAGGTGTTTATCGTTGTCTCTGATTGGGAAACATATTTAGGCAGCCATATTCTTTGTGTGTCGTGGGTGTCCTTAGTGTCCTTGTTCCTGTCTCTGTGTTTTCACCAGATAGGGCTGTTTCGGTTTTCGTTACGTTTCCACGTTTGTTGTTTTTGTAGTTTTGTATTGATTCGTGTTTTACGTTTGTTGATTAAACATGGATCGCAATCTACACGCTGCATTTTGGTCCGACTCTCCTTCACCACAAGAGAACTGTTACAGAATCACCCACCACAACAGGACCAAGCGGCGTGTCAACAGGCAGGATCAGCAGGAACAGCAACAGCGGCGCAAAGAGGAATGGACATGGGACGATGTATTGGACGGCAAGGGTTGCTACACCTGGGAGGAGATACTGGCTGGAAGAGATCGCCTCCCATGGGAACAGGTGGAGGCACTTAGGAGAGCAGAGGCAGCCGGAGAGAGGAGCCGGCGATACGAGGGAACACGGTTGGCAAGGAAGCCCGGGAGTCAGCCCCAAAAATTTATTGGGGGGTGGCTCACAGGGAGTATGGCTACGCCAGGTAGGAGGCCTGCGCAAACTCCCTGTGCTTACCGGGTGGGCTAGAGAGACCGGCACCGTGTTATGCAGTGGTGCGCACGGTGTCCCCAGTGCGGGTGCATAGTCTGGTGTGGTATATTCCAGCTCCGTGTATCTGCCGGGCTGGAGTGAGCATCGAGCCAAGTGCCATGAAGCCGGCTCTACGCATCTGGTCCCCAGTGCGTCTCCTTGGGCCGGCTTACATGGCACCAGCCTTGCGCTCAGTGTCTCCGGTTCGCCTACATAGCCCAGTGCGGGCTATACCACCTCGCAGCACTGGCAGGGCGACCGAGAGCATTCAACCAGGTAAGGTTGGGCAGGCTCGGTGCTCAAGAGCTCCAGTGCGCCTGCACGGTCAGGTCTATCCAGTACCACCTCCACACCCCAGCCCTCCGGTAGCAGCTCCCCGCACCAGGCTTCCTGTGCGTGTTCTCGGTCCAGTACCACCAGTGCCAGCACCTTGCATCAGGCCTACAGTGCGCCTCGCCTCTCCAGCTTTTCTAATATGTATTCTCACTTTCTATGGGTGTACTCTACTGTTATCATACTTAATCTCACTTACTCCCGTTAGTCCTAGAGTAACGTAACTTACTTTACTTTATTTCACCTTCTATATTATGTTTTCCGGCTACTGTATATCAACCAGTTTTACTTTTAGGTCTTACTGTTAGATAGTTTACATTGGTAATGGCCATAGATACCTTGGGTCATTACGGACCCAAACTTACTTACCTCGAAATGTCTTACTTAGATCTGTGACCCAGTGCCGCCAACACTAACATAGATACTTTTGTCTTAATCTTTCTCTATATTAGATTATATGGACGGTATACCCAATAAAAATCTTACTTACTGTTAGTTTTACAGTTAAAATCATCCCTTAGTTTTACAGTTAAAATCATCCCTTAGTTTTACAGTTAAAATCATCCCTTAGTTTTACAGTTAAAATCATCCCTTAGTTTTACAGTTAAAATCATCCCTTAGTTTTACAGTTAAAATCATCCCTTAGTTTTACAGTTAAAATCATCCCTTAGTTTTACAGTTAAAATCATCCCTTAGTTTTACAGTTAAAATCATCCCTTAGTTTTACAGTTAAAATCATCCCTGACAAATGCTTTGTAGCAATTTAATCCACTCCATTCTAAGTCATCAACTACATTAATTAGCATAACCCAACGGACAAAAAATCTTACTCGAAAATATTCATATTCATGAAATATAGTGAAACACAGCTTAGCCTTTTGTTAATCACCCTCTCATCTCAGATTTTGAAATTATGCTTTACAGCCAAAGCAAGACAAGCATTTGTGTAAGTTTATCGATAGCCTAGTATAGCATGGGAAGACCCACTCTCAAACTGTGTCTCTTTAGTATCCTTACATGATTATAGAAATGACTACTACTACTACTACTATTACTATTATTGCTACTACTACTACTACTAGTAGTACTCTCACACAGGGCTTGAGACTGACAGATCTTCACTCCAAACATGAACAGCAAAGTGTATCTGTCTGGTGAGTAGCCTTTGGTGTACAAAGATGGGAACTGAACTAAATGATTTGAAATAGAAAGGTGTAGGTGATGTTTTTTCTAATGTGCTTTTTCCTTTAAATTCTGTGTATAACGACGTACAGCAGTGGGGAGAATTTATTTAATGTTACCCCACACTTCAGTTGGTGTAGGCATCTTGTTGACATTCATCCAAGGACACCTCGACTTGCATTACACACCCTCACTGTGGACATATTTCTCATGAAATCATGTGATTTCACATCTCCTGTCCCTGCCATTATCTATCCTGTCCCTCCCTCTGGCCCTCCCTATCACCCCTCCTGTCCCTCCTACCACCCCTCCTGTCCCTCCTATCACCCCTTCTGTCTCTCCTACCACCCCTCCTGTCCCTCCTATCACCCCTTCTGTCTCTCCTACCACCCCTCCTGTCTCTCCTCTCACCCCTTCTGTCTCTCCTCTCACCCCTTCTGTCTCTCCTCTCACCCCTCCTGTCTCTCCTCTCACCCCCTGTCTCTCTTCTCACCCCTTCTGTCTCTCTTCTCACCCCTCCTGTCAATCCTACCACCCCTCCTGTCCCTCCTATCACCCCTTCTGTCCCTCCTATCACCCCTTCTGTCCCTCCTATCACCCCTTCTGTCCCTCCTATCACCCCTTCTGTCTCTCCTCTCACCCCTTCTGTCTCTCCTCTCACCCCTCCTGTCTCTCCTCTCACCCCCCTGTCTCTCTTCTCACCCCTTCTGTCTCTCCTCTCACCCCTCCTGTCTCTCCTCTCACCCCCTGTCTCTCTTCTCACCCCTCCTGTCTCTCTTCTCACCCCTCCTGTCTCTCCTCTCACCCCCCTGTCTCTCCTCTCACCCCTTCTGTGTCTCCTATCACCCCTTCTGTCTCTTCTACCACCCCTCCTGTCCCTCCTATCACCCCTCCTGTCCCTCCTATCACCCCTCCTGTCTCTCCTATCACCCCTTCTGTCTCTCCTATCACCCCTCCTGTCTCTCCTATCACCCCTCCTGTCCCTCCTATCACCCCTTCTGTCTCTCCTACCACCCCTCCTGTCACTTCTATCACCCCTTCTGTCTCTCCTCTCACCCCCTGTCTCTCCTCTCACCCCTCCTGTCTCTCTTCTCACCCATCCTGTCTCTCTTCTCACCCCTCCTGTCTCTCCTACCACCCCTCCTGTGTCTCCTCTCACCCCCTGTCTCTCTTCTCACCCCTCCTGTCTCTCCTCTCACCCCCTGTCTCTCCTCTCACCCCTTCTGTGTCTCCTCTCACCCCTCCTGTCTCTCCTCTCACCCCCTGTCTCTCCTCTCACCCCTCCTGTCTCTCCTCTCACCCCCCTGTCTCTCACCCCCCTGTCTCTCTTCTCACCCCTCCTGTCTCTCCTCTCACCCCCCTGTGTCTCCTCTCACCCCTCCTGTCTCTCCTCACCCCCTGTCTCTCCCTCACCCCCTGTCTCTCCTCTCACCCCCTGTCTCTCCTCTCACCCCCTGTCTCTCTCTCACCCCCTGTCTCTCCTCTCACCCCCTGTCTCTCCTCTCACCCCCTGTCTCTCCTATCACCCCCTGTCTCTCCTCTCACCCCCTGTCTCTCCTCTCACCCCCTGTCTCTCTCCTCTCACCCCTGTCTCTCCTCTCACCCCCTGTCTCTCCTCTCACCCCCTGTCTCTCCTCTCACCCCCTGTCTCTCCTCTCACCCCCTGTCTCTCCTCTCACCCCCTGTCTCTCCTCTCACCCCCTGTCTCTCCTCTCACCCCCTGTCTCTCCTCTCACCCCCTGTCTCTCCTCTCACCCCCTGTCTCCTCCTGTCTCTCCTCTCACCCCCTGTCTCTCCTCTCACCCCTCCTGTCTCTCTTCTCACCCCTCCTGTCTCTCTTCTCACCCCTCCTGTCTCTCCTCTCACCCCCCCTGTCTCTCCTATCACCCCTCCTGTCTCTCCTCTCATCACCCCTCCTGTCTCTCCTATCACCCCTCCTGTCCTCCTATCACCCCTCCTGTCTCTCCTATCACCCCTCCTGTCTCTCCTATCACCCCTCCTGTCTCTCCTATCACCCCTCCTGTCCCTCCTATCACCCCTCCTGTCTCTCCTCTCACCCCCTGTCTCTCCTCTCACCCCCTGTCTCTGTCCTCCTCTCACCCCCTGTCTCTCCTCTCACCCCCTGTCTCTCCTCTCACCCCCTGTCTCTCCTCTCACCCCCTGTCTCTCCTCTCACCCCCTGTCTCTCCTCTCACCCCCTGTCTCTCCTCTCACCCCCTGTCTCTCCTCTCACCCCCTGTCTCTCCTCTCACCCCTGCTGTCTCTCCTATCACCTCTCTTGTCTCTCCCATCACCCCTCCTGTCCCACATCCTGTCTCTCTTATCACCTCTCCTGTCTCTCCCATTACCCCTACTGTCCCCCATCCCGTCTCTCCTATCACCTCTCCTGTCTCTCCTATTACCCCTCCTGTCTCTCATCCTGTCTCTCCTATCACCTCTCCTGTCTCTCCCATCACCCCTCCTGTCCCTCATCCTGTCTCTCCTGTCACCTCTCCCATCCTTGCCATTAGTGGACCTTCCTGAAAACAATGACACAATACTTAGCTTAAACCTGTTCTGCCAGTTCATGTCTTTAAAGATTAGAGTGTTCCAATGTGGCTAGCCAAAAAGATGACAAGATAATTGACAGAGTCATTTTCTAGGTTTAATAACAAACAGACATGCTACATTTCTGGTTCTTCCACAACTGGTTTCCTGCTTGTAGAAGGGCACGGTTGCACGAATCATTTTCTCTAACTATAAGTCACACGTTTTCATGAGAAAATGTTTCTGCAGTGAGAGTATGCAATGCAAGTCAAGGTATCCTTGGATGCACGTCAACAAATGCACAAATGCGCCCTGGTACAAGCAACAACACTAATTCAAAAACAAAGTAATACAGCAAAAGAGGATTAAATAATATTTCTGCAATGAATGTACTATATTTTGTGAGCGAGTCAGAGAGAAGGCAAAAAAATAATTTCACAAGAAAAATAAGATTTTTTTTTTACAGGCTGTGCCTCAATAATATTCCAGAGGCAGAGAGACTGTTGGCATTGTGTCATCCTTAATTTGGGCAGCCATGTTTGGTTTTGGCTGCCATTTAACTGTAAATGACCATACTGCAAAAAATAATTTTGTTGTTAGATGTTTGCATAATGCTTGATACAGCCTATAAAACCTTGATTGATTAATTATGAATCCTTTGAATACTACATGATACAAATATAATATATTTGTCATGTTATACACTTATAAAAACTTCCATAAAGACATTATACATGCTTATAAATGGTTGATCCATTATTATACATTTAATAATAATATGCAAGTATTGTACAATTGAGCTAGCTTCTCTCTGCAAAATGATTTCAGGCCCCCTGAGCAGAGATCATTTTTTTCTATGTTTTCTCGAATGTGGTATGGAGCCATACATGCAAGCTATGTGTTGTCACTCTCCAATTTGCACCTGGCTGGGTTAGAGTGTGGGGAAAATAATGCATTTGTTTTTTACAATGTATCGAAATAATGTATTGTAATAACATTGTGCGGGTTCCCGCAAGACATTGTGTAGTTTCACACACTCCAAAGTTTAAAGAGTATGAGAAAAGCGTGAGACAGGCAGACAGGCAGGGAGACAGACAGGTTCATGGTGCTATGTTGAAACAGTAGGGTGGAGAAAGACAGACTGAAGGCACACAGCAAACCTTTTTGTTACCTTTTTTTGTTTTCACCTATACACACACTTTTCCACACTTCTATTACACACAGCTCCATTAGACCTGAACACCACATGTTATAAGTAGAGGGGTGCACAGTGTGCACTCAATGAAAATGTGTTCTTGTACATGCTCTTCACAGAAAACTGGAAAAGGCCAATGAATCTCAGGTTGAAAAAATAATTCATTGCGTAATTCCTCTTTCAATAAACATTAATAATGGATCCCACAGACACGAACACCACACAAGGGTTAAACTTCTTGAATCCAATCTTTTTTGTGTTCAAATACACATTTAGATTTGTGGACAGCTATCCACAACAACCACAATCTGTAAAGCGCAAATAGCTAAATGAGAGAGCAGCAGTGTCACATCAACGCGCTATGTAGATAACAATAATAAGTGAAATCTGTATCGCCATAGACTACGCCACATCCTGACCTCCAAGCGTTAATTCAAGTTGGATAATCTTTTGGATGCCGACAGCAGTCGCACCATTGGAAGACAGCTTGGACTGTAACCTATAAAAGCCTGTTCCTGTTCCAAGCTAGCTATGTAGGGTTAGGGTTAGGGTTAGCTAGCTTTATACTGCAGCTAAAAGTCAATCTGGTGACATCAACATTTCAAAGAATTATTTTCCTAATTATTTGCCTCCTTTGGAATGTAAGTTCATTTCCAAGCCACTATAATGATTATATCATCATCAGTGCTCATTGACGAAGCATTAAGTAGAATGCTCAGTTGGGCATTGTAGGGACGCCACCGGATTTTAACTAGCTAATGACAATTTTTCCATTTGTCTAAAGTAAAGTTGTTCAAGACATTATGATGTAGTCATTATGCACGTTCCTAAAACCGGACAGATATGGACATAAATATTAAATGCACTTCTGCAAGTCTAATGACCGAGGTAAAAACAATGTCAGGTTGGATATTCAACGGATATTCACCTGTAGTTTTCCTTACATCCACCAACAGCAGTTAGGGACCGTCAACATAGTGACAAATCACATTTTAAAAATGTCAATATCCCTTTAACCATTATTCCCAAAACTTGAAAAACCTGTTATTACCCGATGGCACAGACACACATATTGTTTGGGGGCGATTTACATCTTGCACTATTTTAAATGATTAATTTGCACTTTTGAATTTCAATAGCTCATTGGTCATGTGACCTACTAACTTAAACAAGGTTCAGAATGTCCACTGACTACCCTTCTATATTGCACACTCTAGTTTGTGTACTGTAAAATCACGAGGTGTAACATACATTTTTCATAGATTTAAATGTCAATAGCTCCTTGGTCATGTCAATTACACACCTAAGAAGCGTGCAGTGGATAATATACACCCATATTGCATAACCTCTAGTCATGTAGCTTCTATATTGTTGGGGGTTCAGTCCAGTGTTGTGTTTACCCTTTTCTTTAATATGTATCTATAATAATTGGTAGTTCTAAGTACTTATTTTCCCAGTTTTTTTTATTTTGCCACAGTATTTAACAGTGATACACAATAGGAGAGAGACAGATAATATATCCTTTCGTCTTTAACATCAACCATAAAGGAAAATGGCAACGTATGAAAGTCATGTTATTAATTTTCCAAAGCAGGGATGGAGAGTGAGCTAGTGAGGTAGGCTGCAGTGGGATTGCTGGTCAATACATATATAGAACATGTAACCACAGTAGTCGTGGCCAGTAAATCAATGAATACAAATTTAACATTGACAATTTAACAGAAATTGTAAACCTTTAATCTTTTCCAACATGTCAACAGACACTTTACTTCAAATAAGTACAAAACATTTCACAGTGTTAACTGTCTCTTTAACCCTGGTTGATGTACATGTCAGAGCCTCTTCAGTGTGGATGGGGTACAGCATACATTAACCCTGGTTGATGTACATGTCAGAGCCTCTTCAGTGTTGATGGGGTATAGCATACATTATCCCTGGTTGATGTACATGTCAGAGCCTCTTCAGTGTTGATGGGGTACAGCATACATTATCCCTGGTTGATGTACATGTCAGAGCCTCTTCAGTGTGGATGGGGTATAGCATACATTATCCCTGGTTGATGTACATGTCAGAGCCTCTTCAGTGTGGATGGGGTATAGCATACATTATCCCTGGTTGATGTACATGTCAGAGCCTCTTCAGTGTTGATGGGGTACAGCATACATTAACCCTGGTTGATGTACATGTCAGAGCCTCTTCAGTGTGGATGGGGTACAGCATACATTATCCCTGGTTGATGTACATGTCAGAGCCTCTTCAGTGTGGATGGGGTATAGCAGACATTAACCCTGGTTGATGTACATGTCAGAGCCTCTTCAGTGTGGATGGGGTACAGCATACATTATCCCTGGTTGATGTACATGTCAGAGCCTCTTCAGTGTGGATGGGGTATAGCATACATTAACCCTGGTTGAACTACATTTCAGAGCCTCTTCAGTGTGGATGGGGTACAGCATACATTATCCCTGGTTGATGTACATGTCAGAGCCTCTTCAGTGTGGATGGGGTACAGCATACATTAACCCTGGTTGAACTACATTTCAGAGCCTCTTCAGTGTGGATGGGGTATAGCATACATTATCCCTGGTTGATGTACATGTCAGAGCCTCTTCAGTGTGGATGGGGTACAGCATACATTAACCCTGGTTGAACTACATTTCAGAGCCTCTTCAGTGTGGATGGGGTACAGCATACATTAACCCTGGTTGATGTACATTTCAGAGCCTCTTCAGTGTGGATGGGGTATAGCATACATTAACCCTGGTTGATGTACATTTCAGAGCCTCTTCAGTGTGGATGGGGTATAGCATACATTAACCCTGGTTGAACTACATTTCAGAGCCTCTTCAGTGTGGATGGGGTATAGCATACATTAACCCTGGTTGAACTACATTTCAGAGCCTCTTCAGTGTGGATGGGGTATGATGTGCATGTCAGAGCCTCTTCAAGCATACATTAACCCTGGTTGATGTGCATTCAGAGCCTCTTCAGAGCCTCTTCAGTGTGGATGGGGTATAGCATACATTAACCCTGGTTGATGTGCATGTCAGAGCCTCTTCAGTGTGGATGGGGTACAGCATACATTAACCCTGGTTGATGTGCATGTCAGAGCCTCTTCAGTGTGGATGGGGTACAGCATACATTAACCCTGGTTGATGTGCATGTCAGAGCCTCTTCAGTGTGGATGGGGTATAGCATACATTATCCCTGGTTGATGTACATGTCAGAGCCTCTTCAGTGTGGATGGGGTAGCCCAGCATACATGCAGTAATTGAACCCAGAGCCTCTTCAGTGTGGATGGGGTATAGCATACATTAACCCTGGTTGATGTACATGTCAGAGCCTCTTCAGTGTGGATGGGGTACAGCATACATTATCCCTGGTTGATGTACATGTCAGAGCCTCTTCAGTGTGGATGGGGTACAGCATACATTATCCCTGGTTGATGTACATGTCAGAGCCTCTTCAGTGTGGATGGGGTACAGCATACATTATCCCTGGTTGATGTACATGTCAGAGCCTCTTCAGTGTGGATGGGGTATAGCAGACATTAACCCTGGTTGATGTACATGTCAGAGCCTCTTCAGTGTGGATGGGGTATAGCATACATTAACCCTGGTTGAACTACATTTCAGAGCCTCTTCAGTGTGGATGGGGTATAGCATACATTAACCCTGGTTGAACTACATTTCAGAGCCTCTTCAGTGTGGATGGGGTATAGCATACATTAACCCTGGTTGAACTACATTTCAGAGCCTCTTCAGTGTGGATGGGGTATAGCATACATTAACCCTGGTTGATGTGCATGTCAGAGCCTCTTCAGTGTGGATGGGGTACAGCATACATTAACCCTGGTTGAACTACATTTCAGAGCCTCTTCAGTGTGGATGGGGTATAGCATACATTATCCCTGGTTGATGTGCATGTCAGAGCCTCTTCAGTGTGGATGGGAAATGGCATACATTTTCAACAACAAAGACTACACTTCCAGTTTGTGTTCACTCTGTTGAACTCTTTTGTCTTCCTTCCTAGTTACAGCACATGGAACCACCGTTGGCATGGAAAACCTTCAATCAAAACAAAACAAAGTGTAACACATAAATAATATCAATGCAGAATGACGAATTAGCCATCCATCCATTGTGTTTTATCATAAATTGTCTTACATGCCGTCACTGTTGTCAAAAGATTATAAACATGTTAAATAAAGTTACTAACCCAGTCAGTCTTTGTGCCACATCCAGGTTCTTTATCAGTGGCACACATGAAGCTGTTGTTGGCTTTGTTGAACTCTGAAATCATAGGCATGAACTGAACATATGGCTGTCCCACACAACTACATAAAAATAAAAATGTACATTTACTTTGAATTAAATGTCATTACATACCATACGGTTTTAGTATATCCTCAGCCATTTCTTTTCGCAGTTGCTCCATGTGTTTTTGTGAAGGTTCTATATCAATTTGGGAGGGGATCTTGGGGAAGTTCTGTGCAATAAAATATAGTTTACGACCTAATTGTCACATAAACAGCTAACCATTCATTATTGAAAATATAACCATCAAACCTCCATTAGAAAGACCCCACAGCTGAAGGTGTCCTGCTGCATGGTTGTAACATCTGAGTGTAGTGGGTGAGAAGTCAGGCGCAGGAAGAAGAGAGTTCAGGGGAGTGCTATTTTAATGCACAAAGAAACGGTGAACATAAGCCAACCCTCACGAAAACACAGGGCGTAATGAACAAACAAACGCCCCAAACAGGGGGACTTAAACTGTCCAGGAAAAACCACAAAAATGGGAAAACACGAAACCCATAGACGTGCACACAAGTACACCAAACAGACGGTCACAATAATTAATCCCGCACAAGGAACCAGGCGGGCCGCTTGACTAATAAAGCCTCACTACTATATTACCCAACTCAAAACAGGTGCACTCAATAAACACATAAGGAGGGGGAGGAAATAATCAGTGGCAGCTAGTAGGCCGGAGACGACGACCGCCGAGCGCCACCCGAACGGGAAGGGAAGCGTCCTTCGGTCGGAGTCCTGACAATGGTGGGAGTTATTTCTCCTGCTTTCCACTTTGTCCAACCAGTCATCTTTTCCATGGCAGGATCTTCTCATTTTGAAGTATTCTCTTTTTTATGTGAACATGGAATTCTGATTAGTTACGGGCAAATTAATACACAGGCCAAATTTGAATGCTGTTTTCCTTCTCACTATAATCTATTAGAGGCCATTTACTTTATGCCCCATGCTACATACAGCCTAAATTATAGGCACTGAACCATTTACAGGACATGAATAAAAGTAGCATATAGGACCCAACCCTATCACAGAGTGAATAAATGTAGAGCGTTTGTAGACTTCAAGACATAACTACTAAGTCACAGTTTCATCAGTAGGTACGTAAATAAAGTCATATCACAGATGACAGTGCCAAGCAAATTTATGACAAGAGAGAATGAATTGTAATCACCAAAGTGTATTAAAGTGTGTTTGTCAAAATAATATCTGAAAATGTCAGTTGTTGAACATAATACTTCTATTTGCAATAGCAATTTATGATGTATGCAGTTGATGAATATTCCATGTACCAACACTACATGTAGGACGGACCTGAGACATTCCCACATACAGTAAACACATACAGAGGCATATTTCAGCTATAATTTTACCAGTCAGAATCCAGAATGGATATGACAATGGGCCATCACAGGATGTAATACACCCTTACAACAATCTACTTTTTGATCTCCTTCACTTCTTATCTGGTAAACTGCTACTGTGTGTCAAGAAAAGAGCCCCAATTAGGGGGTTAGTGTACTCCAGTAAAAAAGGTCTGGTTTAGATAAAAAAAAATATTGCCCTGTGTTCCTGTTCGGAGGGGCATGAGAGACTAGTCAGTGGTAGAATTGAGTTGGCACTTTATTGGCCCAAACACCCACAGACCCACAAGGTTGAGGTTGCTCATGGACAGTAATTAGTGATATGTCTGGTTGTTGTTGCATTGATGCATTGTGTCCAACTGTCCAAGAATAGGATCCAAAGTGTTATGGGAATGTATATTTCCTAAATACAAAGGAGGATGTCTCTCCTCATACCTCTGGCCCTTTAGTCAGACTGCCAGACTGAGCACCACAGAGCCAATCAGGAGAGAATACATACAGGTCAACAATGCCAACGGAAAGTCAAGGGGTGTGTCTTTTGGATGACTCTCTTTACAGAAAGCTGCTGTGGTTCAAGTCAAGAGCTACCCTTCCCCTTTCAGTCTGCTCTGCACATGTCTGAAAGTGACAGAGCCAGCAGCCAAGAGAATTTTCACAGTATGTCATAAAAAAATATTACACTTATGAATGTATGTAAAATGCTAATATGTATTAGATCCAGTACAATGGAATAACTAAGACCTGAATTTAAATGCAGCGTGTTCAGATTCCTCCTCTTTCTGTCCAGCAGAGTCAACCAAAAACACTTGGCCTGGTGGTTCATGCAGATACTGGGGAAGCAACATAGAAATGTATTGATCCCTGAAATGATTGTATTATTTTATGACCCATATCACAACCCTCATACCTCTTCACAAAATGTACCTAAATCAATTTTGGAAAAAGGACTTGTCTTTACAATGTTGTCTTTACAATAAGGGCTGTGAAAGGCAGACTAGACTCTTGAGACAAAGAGCTGGGTGCCAAATGCAAAACATGGAACAATACAAATCGAGAGAAGCGTCTGACATGGAAACACAAACAATACTCCCTTATGACAAAAAAGTATAAACGGTAAGTAATCAATGGAGAAATGAAGTCCAGGTCAGTGTTGCCAACTACTTTTCAGGGTAAGTTGCTAGAGGCAGGTTGATTTGTTGCTAAAAGTTGCTTAATGACATTGTGATGTCATTGCGTGATAACGTAAAACTGCGTCATTATGTGGAATACACAATAAAGTTACTCAAATTGACTGACCATCTCTGAAAAAAATATGATTTGACATTTGTTCAGGTACGGACTCCCACTCTTTTCTATACTTCTGGCTGTACAATTTTGATTGAGACATGTTGATTGATGTTGTAAGTTCTGTTCAAGATCAAACATTCATGACCAACTATATTCATTGGGTTTGGCTTGTCGAACAGTAGTACTACTGCTGCTGTTGTCAGCCAACAATGAATTGTAATTTGCGGCACGAGCTGAGCGCCTGCTGCTGACTTCACTCACAATGCATTTTTGCAGCCAGGCACTTGTGTTGTGACTGAGTGTGTGACCGAGAAAATCGTTGTATGTCATTTAGAGGCAAAGTGCATGCATTTTAGCATTTGAGTCACTTTTCAAAATTTGCCAAAAGTTCAAAATACATTTTTTTAAATAGCTACATTTGTTGCTAGGTGCTGTTTGAAAAGAAGTTGCCAGGGTAGTCTGAAAAGTTGCTAAATCTAGCAACAAAATTGCTAAGTTGTCATCACTGGTCTAGGTGTGACTGATGATGAGACACAGGTATGCGTAAAGATGGGTTGCCAGGTGTGCGTAAAGATGGGTTGCCAGGACCAGTGGATAGTAGACCAGCGATGTTGAGCGCCAGAACGGGTCAGCGGGAGTAGATGTGACAGTTGACACCAACAACAGACAACATTTGAGCACGTTACTGTTGCACATTAACCTTTCACAGTTCAAAGACATGAAAGACTAAATGCATAAAACTGGATTACAAATATGAAAACAACTGGTTTGAATAAGTATATACAGTCCTTTGAATACTGTATGATGAACATATTTTACTACAGAAAAAAAATAATCTGAAATAAATTCTTATACAGTAGATGTGTATATACTGAACAAAATGATGAATGCAACATGTCCAGTGTTGGTCCCTTGAGCTGAAATAAAAGATCGCAGACATTTTCCATGAGCACAAAAATCGTATTTTTCTCAAATGTAGTGCACACATTTCACGCATTTCTCTTTTGCCAATATAATCCATCCACCGAACAGGTGTGGCATATCACAGGTGCACCTTGTGCTGTGGACAATAAAAGGCCACTAAAATATGGAATTTTGTCAAACACCACAATGCCACAGATGTCTCAAGTTGAGTGAGCATGCAATTGACATGCTGACTGCAGGAATGTCCACCAGAGCTGTTGCCAGAGAATTTAATGTACATTTTTTGGGAGAGAGTGACATCAGTGTGCATCCTGTGATTTTATCAATGTCATTGGAAACAGTTCTTCCTCTATTTTTACTACAAAACAGAACCATTTTCACATATGTTGATGTTGGGTTGGTGCTGGAGAGGAATATGACATTGGAAAATGTTGAAATTTCCCTTTGTCACAGGCATTTTTTTCTGTGGTAAAATAACAAAGATTTAAGACTCTATTTTACTTCTGTGACATGGTGAGCTTGGACCCAGGCGCAGAGAAGAGACCATACGAGGAATCAGTGATTAAGAATCAACATAATACTTTACTGAGAAACAGTAAACAAAGGATCACAGTAACACTGGGAAAACAACAAACACTAAGTCTCAAACTCACAATTAAAGTTTCTGCAAACACCAACAGAAAACACACCTCACTTAACATGGAATCATAATGACTAAATCGGACACACTTTTGAGTGTGGTTGTCACCAGGACGGTCTCTGCCCCCTCTGGTGACAGGTGGAACCAAGACAACATCATTAGAATGCATTAAATGGATTATGAACTGCCTATACTGTGCCAGTCCCTCAGTAACGGCACAGTCCATGAAATTGTTATTGTACACATAAGAACATTTACAGATGACTGAACCTTTCAAACAACATGCACCATGTAAAATGTCTTCAGAGGGAACGACCTTGTTCAATTTCTCAATTATTCCATTCTGCTTACTACTTGAAGAACCTTGACAGTCATATCACAGTGGCTCTTACTACACCCACTATTGCTGGAAAAAAAATCATGTTTAAAAAAAATGATGTTTGCATATTGCAAATGGCTGTCTTACAAAGCCTGCAGAAAACAACTTGTTTGCTTAAATATTTATGTTGACTAAACTTTGATGAATAAACCATTGTAAATGTGTATAAATGTTGCTTTACTTCTTTCATATCAATTGTTTAAAATTGTAATGCTTATAGTGCTTACAAACACATACAAATAATGAAATACACATTTGTTAATAATATGTACACTATTTTACAGTCATATTTTCTTCCTTATAGTTATTGTTATTGCCAGCAGCATACCACCCTGCCTACCCCCTGCTGGCTTGCTTCTGAAGCGAAGCAGGGTTGGTCCTGGTTGCAGCATACCACCCTGCCCCCCACTGCTGGCTTGCTTCTGAAGCTTGTAGCGGTATTTATTACAGAGGGGTAAAGAAAGATTTTGTTCGGGCGCCAGGCAGGTATTAACCCTGCCGAAAGGAAAAGAGTAGAATAGAGAGAGTACCACTACCAGACACACACACATCAGCAGAAGAGACTGCCTAGAGTGTAGCCTGTTTACCAGATAGCCAGTGGAGAGAAAAGAGAATACACACCATATAAAACCCACATCACAGCACAGGGGTAACCCAAACAAGAATACCTCATACAATAATACTAATACTAATAATGGCAGAGCAATTCAACAGCAACTTCATACAAGAACAAACCCAGTCATCAACATAGGATTTGCAATAATCTGTATTAATTTCTAGTGGATGAGTGCAGAGGGTATGAATGTGGGGGGTGTTCATCGACACAACAAAGGCCTTAAAAATGTCCACAGTCTTCTCGGCCACATGTCATTAGTACACCCCACCTCAATACAGTTCACATAATATACAACTTGCAAGTAACCTACTAAAATGTCCATCCAAATACTTCTGGCAGGGAAATA
This sequence comes from Oncorhynchus gorbuscha, assembly GCF_021184085.1. NCBI lineage: Eukaryota > Metazoa > Chordata > Actinopteri > Salmoniformes > Salmonidae > Oncorhynchus > Oncorhynchus gorbuscha. The sequence continues at coordinate 2,427,406 of NC_060196.1, read as the reverse complement.
ATAGTCCAGCTCTAATGAACTTCAATGGGCAGTGCATTTAACAAATAGAGAGTCTGTTGCAGGGTAAAGCACTGGAATGAGAGGGAAGAGAAAGAGAGAGAAAAATATAAATCTTAGCTGTGGTCTTCAGGCCTGCCGGTGTCTGACTGTCCGATGGTTTGTTGGTTTGTTTGTTAAAGCTTCGCAACAATGTTGCTACTAATCCATGCGATCCATAACGGGCGTGGTCCCAAACAAAAACAACTACGATCTAAAGCGATCACACCGATGATTGAGTTAAATACGTTATAAACTACAAACGCTGAAAACAAACAAAACTTCTGCAGCACAGCACACACAATCAAACTGTCGCGCCACCCAAGAGTTCCTCCCCAAAGAGCTGAACGAGCTCTCTTTATCTCCTCCTTCCTTACTGCTTATGCGCTCTTAAAGAGGCAGCGCACGGTGAAGGCTCCAAGCAGATTTCGCCACAAGCTAAGCAGGGTTGGTCCTGGTTGGTCCCTGGATGGGAGACCAGATGCTGCTGGAAGTGGTGTTGGAGGGCCAGTAGGATTCACTCTTTCCTCTGGTCTAAAAAGTGTCCCACTGCCCCAGGGCAGCGATTGGGGACACTGCTCTGTGTAGGGTGCCATCTTTCGGCTGGGACGTTAAACGGGTGTCCTGACTGTCTGAGGTCATTAAAGATCCCATGGCACTTATCCTAAGAGTAGGGGTGTTAACCCTGGTTCTCCTGGCTAAATTCCCAAGCTGTCCCTCATACCATCATGGTCACCTAATCATCCCCAGCTTCCAACGGTCTCATTCATCCCCTGTAACTATTCCCCAGGTTGTTGCTGTAAATGAGAATGTGTTCTCAGTTAAAATAACAATCGGTACTATGAAAGTACTTCATTTTCTATAGACTAGAATATTTTTTTACAAGATGCCTTCCTGTTATTATTGAATTGATTGTGAGTTAAATACTTGACTTACTGTGTATTGGGTTTGCACAAAAAGGCATTTTGGAAATGATCAAAAGTATGGCGGAAAAAGTGTAAAAACTAAAATCAAGTGTAAAAAATGTGAATAAAAAAGATGTTCATGTTTGATCAAAAAAGTGGGAAAATGGAAAAGCAATATTTTAAAGGCATCACGTAGCCTACATGTTATTCGCCGGTGTCAAATTGTTCCAGAAAGGCAACAATGAAACCTTCAAACTATTAGTTATATGAAGACATACCAGGAGTGGTTAGCTACAGAGTACATTCATAATTCAGTCCTGTTTGGAGATGGAAGTCTGTTTTCAGTGTGTATGTGCTTTAGATGTACATTTTAAGTCGGAAGTTTACATACACTTAGGTTGGAGTCATTAAAACTTGTTTTCCAGACGCACTGAGTTTGAAGGTAGGCCTTGAAATACATCCACAGGTACACCTCCAATTGACTCAAATTATGTGTATTAGCCTATCAGAAGCTTCTAAAGCCATTACATCATTTTTTGGAATTTTCCAAGCTGTTGCTTGGCACAGTCAACTTAGTGTATGTAAACTTCTGACCCACTGGAATTGTGATACAGTGAAATAATCTGTCTGTAAACAATTGTTGGAAAAATGACTAGTGTCATGCACACAGTAGATGCCCTTCTACTATCTTGCCAAAACTATAGTTTGTTAACAAGAAATTTGCGTAGTGGTTGAAAAACGAGTTTTAATGACTCCAACCTAAGTGTATTTAAACTTCCGACTTCAACTGTATGTGTTATTTCATTGTTTTAATGTCTTCACTATTATTCCACATTGTAGAAATAGTAAAAATAAAGAAGAACCCTTGAATGAGTAGGTGTGTGCAACCTTTTGACTGGTACTGTACATGAATGAGTATGATCCCTGAGATGACTAATAAAAAAAATATGGACACAATTCAGAATAACACAACGCAACAATACTTTGGAGTAGAAAAAGATCTATGTTTATTTTGAATTGAATAAGAACATATGCCAACTTGCACAATACTATAGTACATTGTGTTCCGTTTAAATAATTTGGTAATTTCAACCCGCATTTGTTAGATCCTGTTATTAATCAGTAGCAAACTAGTCAAGACAAAAGCAAGTTGACTAATAACCAATATGTCTACTAATAATTGGTATTGAAAACATGTTAGTATAACAATTATCTGAGCAATTTGTTCAGAGTTCCTTGGATGATGATACCCACAACCCAATACTCTAACTTGTTACCTATATCTCCCCACACGATGCAGTATATTACAGTGTATATATGTGTAACTTCAGTACTACCCTTAACATTCAGTAATGTGAATATAAGCAGGACAGGAGGACTCTAGTGACAGTGAGAAGACACTAGGTGGACACTGGCTGAACAACATACTATTTAAGACATGTCAGAATGTTAATCAGTTAAAGTTTGAGTGACAGCTAACCCAACAACATATACTGTTTTGTGACAAATCATTACTGTATGCTGCACTCTTGGTTTTATAAGGCTGATTGTTCCTGTTGAGGCTGACTGACTGGTTGTGTCTGAAAAGACACTCTATTCCCTATATTCTGCACTACTTTTGAACAGAGCCAAATGGGAAGGTCTCTGCTGTTTGGAGACGCAATGGAGGTACTTGTGCTTTTACTGGTATTTCCAGCAATATCCGCCAGGGTTTCTGTAGGTAATTGACACAACCTGTCTCCCATCAATCAATCAATCAATCAATCAATCAATCAATCAATCAATGTCTGGTCATGTGTGTCAGGATCTAGTTGCCTGTTTACAGCAATCAGTGATTTTTGGTTGTTTTGTTTGATTAAACAATTTTATCCAAAATGTGTGTGAACAGAAATTGATCATCTGAAATCTGATAATATGACAAACAGTTGAAGTCGGAAATTTACACACAGTTGAAGTCAGACGTTTACATACACTTTGGCCAAATACATTTAAACTCCATTTTTCACAATTCCTGACATTTAATCCTAATACAAATTCCCTGTTTTAGGTCACTTAGGATCACCTCTTTATTTTAAGAATGTGAAATGTCAGAATAATACTATTCAGAATGATTTATTTCAGACGTTATTTCTTTCATCACATTCCCAGTCGGTCAGAAGTTTACATACACTCAATTAGTATTTGGTAGCATTGTCTTTAAATTGTTTAACTTGGGACAAATGTTTTGAGTAGCCTTCCACAACCTTCCCACAATAAGTTTTGTGAATTTTGGCCCATTCCTCCTGCCAGAGCTGGTGTAACTGAGTCAGGTTTGTAAGGCCTCCTTGCTCGCACACGCTTTTTCAGTGCTGCCCACAACTTTTCTATAGGATTGAGGTCACACCTTTGTGATGGCCACTCCAATACCTTGACTTTGTTGTCCTTGAAACTTCTTGTGGCTCAAATCCCGTTAACGGGATAGATTTGACAACATCCTGTGAAAATGCAGAGAGCGAAATTCATAGAAAATTATTAGAAATATCTAACTTTCATACATTCACAAGTGCATTAAACCAAATTAAAGCTTAACTTCGAAAACACACCATGCGATTATCTGATGACATCGCCCAGCATACCAACACATGAAAATCAGATTTCATCCCACCAGGCGCGACACAAAACTCAGAAATAACTATTTAATTCATGCTTTACCTTTGAAGATCTTCATCTGTTGGCACTCCAATATGTCCCAAAAATATCATAAATGGTCCTTTTGTTCGATAAATTCCTTTGTTATATATCCAAAATGTCAATTTATTTGGGGCGTTTGACTCAAACAACTTTCCTAATACAACCTTCGGTATTTTTTTACGTAAATAATCGATGTAATCAAATGTAAGATGGGATAAACTGTGTTCAATACAGGACGAAAACAAAGTGGAGCGAGCTTTCAGGTCCACAACAGTACACTTCACTCAACCCTCGTTCTGAACTGCTTACTTCTTCATTACTCAAAAGAAAAACATCAACCAATTTCTAAAGACTGTTGACATCCAGAGGAAGCAATAGGAACGGCAAGCAAGTGTCTTAGAAATCTAGATCCACACAGAAATCCAAAAGAGTGACCTCAATTTTCTGGGATGGTTTGTCCTCAGGGTTTCGCCTGTCAAATAAGTTATTTTATACTCACAGACGTAATTCTAACAGATGTAGAAACTTTAGAGTGTTTTCCATCCAAATCTACCAATTATATGCATATCCTAGCTTCTGGGCCTGTGTAGTAGGCCGTTTACTTTGAGAACACTTTTCATCCGGACGTGAAAATACTGCCCCCTAGCCCAATTAAGCCATTTTGCCACAACTTTGGAAGTATGCTTGGAGTCATTGTTCAATTGGAAGACCAATTTGCGACCAAGCTTTAAACTTCCTTACTGATATCTTGGGATGTTGTTTCAATATATCCACATAATTTTCCATCCTCATGATGTCATCTATTTTGTAAAGTGCACCAGTCCCTCCTGCAGCAAGGCACCCCCACAACATGATGCTGCCATCCCCGTACTTCAAGATTAGGATGGTGTTCTTCGGCTTGCAAGCATCTCCCTTTTTCCTAACAGTTCTATTTTTGTTTCATCAGACCAAAGGACATTTCTCCAAAAAGTACGGTCTTTGTCCCCATGTGCAGTTGCAAACCGTAGTCTGGCTTTTTTTATTGCGGTTTTGGAGCAGTGGCTTCTTCCTTGCTGAGTGGTCTTTCAGGTTATATCGATGTAGGACTCATTTTACTGTGGATATAGATACTTGTACGTGTTTCCTCCAGCATCTTCACAAGATCCTTTGCTGTTTTTCTGTAATTGATTTGCACTTTTCGCACTAAAGTACATTCATATCTAGGAGACAGAATGCATCTCCTTCCTGAGCGGTACGGCATCTGCGTGGTCCCATGGTGATTATACTTGCGTACTATTGTTTGTTGTTTGTACAGATGGACATGGTACCTTCAGGTGTTTGGAAATTGCTCCAAAGGATGTACCAGACTTGTGGAGGTCTAACAATTTTTTTCTGAGGTCTTGGCTGATTTCTTTTGACTTTCCCATGATGTGAAGCAAAGAGTCACTGAGTTCTCAGGTAGGCCTTGAAATTCATCTACATGTACACCTCCAATTGACTCAAATGATGTCAATTAGCCTATCAGAAGCTTCTAAAGCCATGACATAATTTTCTGGAATTTTCCAAGCTGTTTAAAGGCACAGTCAACTTAGTGTATGTAAACTTCTGACCCACTGGAATTGCGATACAGTGAATTATAAGTGAAATAATCTGTCTGTAAACAATTGTTGGAAAAATGACTTGTGCCATGCAAAACTATAGTTTGTTAACAAGAAATGTGTGGAGTGTTTGAAAAATGAGTTAAGTGCAGCTTAATTAAGTAATATGATTTTACACTTCAACTTCCTGCCCCTGTCACCAACACAATTGCTACTGTTAGGGGTGGTGAAAACACTTATACTCAAAGCACAGAGATTTGAAGAAGACCATTTATACACCATATCCCTACCTCTTCTGCAGAAATGTTACTTCCCCTTTAGGTCTATCCTCCTGTCAAGGCTCTGCGCTGCTGGTGGAGAAGTCAGTGCAGGAGAGCAGGTAGTATTGAACAAGCGCACACTTTATTATGGCAGTAGAGAAAATAACAGAAGAAAGCAGCTTCTTGAAAACCTCCAGCCCACAAGGCAAAAGTGTAAATGTGCGATAAATGTTCAACACCAGACACTGTAATAAAAAATAAACAAACGTGTGCAAACAAGGAGAGGAGCCGACTTCAGCGGAAGTCGTGACACCTTCCTGTTATGCTACCATCTCTTTGAGGGTGATTTGGCAGCCTAAGTCACATGATTTGATAGAAAATGGGACTTTGCATTTGAACTCCCTGCCCTCTAGACACTTTGGTGTTGACTTCAAAGTGTCCATAATGCATCAAGTTTCTAGGTTTATGCAACATGCAGGAATAAATTGACTGTGGAGCATAGTAGATAAAAAGGCTTTCTTTCAATTATGAGAGCCATGGTTCTGTGAGGTCATAAGAATAACACAATACAGAATTATCACATGGATGAAGTCATTCATTACATTATGTCCCTTAGGGACATTTGCTTGACAAATCCTTGATGGCTGAAATGTGCCCATTTGAGTGTTAATAATACATCTAAGTAATACTGTATTAGTGAGTGTTAATAATACATCTAAGTAACACTGTATTAGTGAGTGTTAATAATACATCTAAGTAACACTGTATTAGTGAGTGTTAATAATACATCTAAGTAATACTGTATTAGTGAGTGTTAATAATACATCTAAGTAATACTGTATTAGTGAGTGTTAATAATACATCTAAGTAACACTGTATTAGTGAGTGTTAATAATACATCTAAGTAACACTGTATTAGTGAGTGTTAATAATACATCTAAGTAATACTGTATTAGTGAGTGTTAATAATACATCTAAGTAACACTGTATTAGTGAGTGTTAATAATACATCTAAGTAATACTGTATTAGTGAGTGTTAATAATACATCTAAGTAACACTGTATTAGTGAGTGTTAATAATACATCTAAGTAATACTGTATTAGTGAGTGTTAATAATACATCTAAGTAATACTGTATTAGTGAGTGTTAATAATACATCTAAGTAATACTGTATTAGTGAGTGTTAATAATACATCTAAGTAATACTGTATTAGTGAGTGTTAATAATACATCTAAGTAATACTGTATTAGTGAGTGTTAATAATACATCTAAGTAACACTGTATTAGTGAGTGTTAATCTAATAACATCTAAGTTAATAATACATCTAAGTACTGTATTAGTGAGTGTTAATAATACATCTAAGTAATACTGTATTAGTGAGTGTTAATAATACATCTAAGTAATACTGTATTAGTGAGTGTTAATAATACATCTAAGTAACACTGTATTAGTGAGTGTTAATAATACATCTAAGTAACACTGTATTAGTGAGTGTTAATAATACATCTAAGTAACACTGTATTAGTGAGTGTTAATAATACATCTAAGTAACACTGTATTAGTGAGTGTTAATAATACATCTAAGTAACACTGTATTATTACTGTATTAGTGAGTGTTAATAATACATCTAAGTAATACTGTATTAGTGAGTGTTAATAATACATCTAAGTAACACTGTATTAGTGAGTGTTAATAATACATCTAAGTAACACTGTATTAGTGAGTGTTAATAATACATCTAAGTAACACTGTATTAGTGAGTGCCTCCCATCTTTTGCAGGTGTTTGTTACTCTTGATAAAATGTAACTAAATACGACCACCTTTTTCTAGTGATCAGTAAAACATTATAACAATAAGAAAGCAGCTAATCACCCCCCCCCCCCCCCGCCCCCAAGTGTCAATGTAATTGTAGGCTTCGATAACAGCAGAATATATTTATTTGCATTTATTAAGGTTGTTGGACATTCTACATCTAAAATAAGTGATACATTGCAGCAGATTTAGCTATTCCTTTACTTTCCAATTTATATATTTTGGCTTTACTTTACTTCACTACATTCCTAAAGAAAATAATGTACTTTCTACTGCATATATTTTCACTGACACCCAAAAGTACTCGTTACATTTTGAATGCTTAGCAGGACAGGAAAATTGTAGAATTCGCACACTTATCAAGAAAACATCCCTGGTCATCCGTACTGCCTCTGATGTGGCGGACTCACAAAAACAAACGGTGTGTTTGTAAATGATGTCCGAGTGTCTGACTCTCTGTAAAAAAAATATATAATAATTTAAAGGATGCTCTCTGGTTTGCCTAATATAAGGAATGTGAAATTATTTATAGTATAAAGTTTAACGTTTACTTGAGTCATTTTCTATAAAGATATTTTTACTTCAACTTGAAAGTATGACAATTGGATACCTTTTTCACCACTGGTGGTAATCTCAATATGTCAATATTTAAAATCTCCTGACTTGTTTCTACTGTAAGACGACCATATAGATGTCTTTCTCCATGTGTTCAGTGTAGATAGTCCAGTGATGATGTATAGGCTGTTATTAGGTTATTTACGGGGCAGAGCTACTTTCCTGAACAAGTGAGAGGTCTTGAAGTGAAGATCTAGCAGTTTTTATTCAAGTGTTTTTGTTGTTGCCATTTTAGGTGTTTGAATATCTTACTGTATGAGAGAACCTTTATATGTCGTTTCCTTGAGATGCCCATACCCAGACAGACCCATAGGTACATTCCTGCTTTTCTGTTTTCATCAAATTCGTTGCTAGGAAGTAACCCCTCAATGTCTGTTACATTTTCTCATGCAACAATGCGCACATTTTTTATATCCAGCAAAATACAGTCTTTTGTCCAACGTTCCCTTTGTATACCTTATATCTCCATCTCCCTATGTCTTGTACTAGTTAGACTATATCTCCATCTCCCTATGTCCAGTACTAGTTAGACTATATCTCCATCTCCCTATGCCCTGTACTAGTTAGACTATATCTCCATCTCACTATGTCCTGTACTAGTTAGACTATATCTCCATCTCCCTATGCCCTGTACTAGTTAGACTATATCTCCATCTCCCTATGTCTTGTACTAGTTAGACTATATCTCCATCTCCCTATGTCCAGTACTAGTTAGACTATATCTCCATCTCCCTATGCCCTGTACTAGTTAGACTATATCTCCATCTCACTATGTCCTGTACTAGTTAGACTATATCTCCATCTCCCTATGTCCTGTACTAGTTAGACTATATCTCCCTATGTCTTGTACTAGTTAGACTATATCTCCATCTCACTATGTCCAGTACTAGTTAGACTATATCTCCATCTCCCTATGCCCTGTACTAGTTAGACTATATCTCCATCTCCCTATGTCCAGTACTAGTTAGACTATATCTCCATCTCCCTATGCCCTGTACTAGTTAGACTATATCTCCATCTCACTATGTCCTGTACTAGTTAGACTATATCTCCATCTCCCTATGTCCTGTACTAGTTAGACTATATCTCCATCTCCCTATGTCCTGTACTAGTTAGACTATATCTCCATCTCCCTATGTCCTGTACTAGTTAGACTATATCTCCATCTCACTATGTCCTGTACTAGTTAGAAGATAGCTCAGAATGGAAGCACTTAAGGAGATAAGTGGTTTTTCATTTCGGAATTGGCAATAAAAACAACGGGTAAAACAACTGGGAGGTATTTTCAGTGGCCCTTTATTTTATAGTGCCATGAAATAACTATGAAATAAATAGTGGTTTTCATTAAATAGTTAATATCCCATTCATCATGCTTCTTGGAAAGCAACGGTAGCTGTAACTGCAACTGTAAATCAATCTTACAGTAGTGCATAGCTTTTTATCCAGACAGGCAGAAATACACTTTTCCATCTTTACACAGGGAAATGTACAATTATGTGCTCTCAAACATGCAATACCCTGATCTATCTTTATGTTCATTCTGTAAGTAGTGATGACTAAAACATATTTCCAACGATTTTATCCTGTAAATTCTGAGAAGAGGTACGCGTTAATGTGTTGTGTTCTGTCTTTAGGCCCTTTTCCAGGTTGATAGGAAAGGTGAGGCCAACTTTCACTCTTTTATACTCTAACAGTTCTCAATATTAGGTGTTCCAAATGTTTGGTTAACTCTGTGTATATAGAGGAAGTTTTAAATATCAAGTAATGAAGTCAAACAACTTGTAGAATGTACAGCACTGTTATCTACGGACTCTCATTGTGTTCTGCATCTATTTACTATAGCTGCAACTCCAGCTCCCACTACTGCACCAACTCCCACACCAACTGGGCCCCCAACTACTCCCACAACTGCTCCGATTATGGCACCTTCCCTTAAAATTTCCGCTTTCTCTCTAGCTTCACATTCCTGTTTTCTCCTCAGCTTCTCTTCTTCTTCCCTTAGACGTTCTCCTTCAAACTTTACCTTCAGTTCTTCCATCTCTCTGAGTCTCTGTTCTTCGTTCTCTTTCAGGAGCCTCTCCTTCTCTTCTTCAATCAAACTCTCTGCATCTTGGAACATCTTAGTGGTGTAGTGGCTTCCTCCATTCAACTTCACCATCTTGTTTATCTTGTCAAGAAGCTCAGTGACCTGAGATGGATTCTGATCATTGTTTTTAAAGACATGATATCCACCATTACATTTGTCAATTAAAGTTTCCAGATCTGTATTTCCATTCAGGAAGTCTTCAATTGTTACTTCATCATCATCAAGAAGGTCTCCATTTGTGAAGAGAACCATGGCGTATTTCAATGCTTCAACACCAAATAATTTCTGAATCATCTCCACAGTTTCCTTCTCCTCTTCAGTGAATCGTCCCAGCTCGATCACAACCAGGAACACATGGGGACCAGGAGCGGAGAATAGCAGGCACTGTGAGATCTCTTTCAGTGCCTCCTCCTGTGTTAACTTGGTGTCAAACAATCCAGGTGTGTCGATGACAGCTACATGTTGCCCTCCCACCTCTCCTCTTTTCTTTTCACATGTTGATGTCACAGAAATAGAGGACATTTTTGACTCAAAAGTGTCTCTCCCCAGGATGGTGTTTCCTGATGCACTCTTCCCAGCTCCCGTCTTCCCCAGCAGAACAATCCGGACTTCCTCATTTTGCTCTGTTGGATAAGAAGGAAAGATTGTGACTTTAGAAAGAATTCTAATGTTGATGTTCGTTCTGTTTGGTCATCTTATGGAACACGTACTAAACATGTTCAGTCCATATCTTCTTAGACAATGATGGTCTATAGAATATTAACTGTAAGCAAATTAACAATTACATGATCTATAAATGAAGCTACATGTAATCCTACATTCATTTTATTAAAATGTATTAAAAATTTAATAAAAACAATTATTTTGTGAAAACCCACAACAAAAAAGTTTCCATCTCTGTCTTGTAGCCTACATACAGTGAAATGAAGTCTCACCAGTCATGTTTGGCTTTTGGAATGCTGTCAAGCTCTTCTCAGGTCTAGTGTTCCCAACCAGAGCAACCAGGGTCTCTGTTGGATAAAATACAAAATGTTGTTACTGTAGAGAGAAGTGTGATGTTTGTTACGGTTTTCTTCCGTCGAAGGAGAGTCGGACCAAAATTCAGCGTGGTAAGTTAGATACATGTTTAATAACGAAGAAAAAACGAACAATACAAAAACAACAAACGGAACATGAAAACCTATACAGCCTATCTATAATAAATAATAATAATATATGCCATTTAGCGGACGCTTTTATCCAAAGCGACTTACAGTCATGTGTGCATACATTCTACGTATGGGTGGTCCCGGGAATCGAACCCACCACCCTGGCGTTACAAGCGCCATGCTCTACCAACTGAGCTACAGAAGGACCACAATATCTGGTGACAACTAACACAAAGACAGGAACAATCACCCACGAAACACTCAAAGAATATGGCTGCCTAAATATGGTTCCCAATCAGAGACAACGAGAATCACCTGCCTCTGATTGAGAACCACCTCAGGCAACCATAGACTATGCTAGAACACCCCACTAAGACACAATCCCAAAACCTACGAAAAAAAACATACATAAACACAACACAAAATAAACCCATGTCACACCCTGGCCTGACCAAATAAATATAGAAAACACAAAATACTAAGACCAGGGCATGACAATGTTGATCTGTAGAGAAGTGTGATGTTGATCTGTAGAGAGAAATGTGATCTTACAGAACAGCTACTAAAGCTACCTTTTCTGTTACATATTGCTTCTTAAACTTGCATTTTTGGTCTATAAAATACAAACTCTAAGAAAATTAACAATGACATTATCTACAGGTAACTTCCTAAATAGAGGAAACACCACTGACAGAACTGTCATTGTCCATTTCTTGCCTACCCACTAAGTTTCCACATTAGGCAAATATGGCAGCAGTGTCTTACTGCCTTGGGTAGAACACCAGTTTAACAGCTGCAATAGAAGCGAGGAAAATGCGTGTTTATAAGCACGGATATCGACTCTTCCACTTGAGCATGATATTGCGGCACAGTCGATAGCGCGCTGGACTTCAGTCTTGAAGGTCGAGGGTTCGAGACCTGCTCCCTGCTTGTTTCATTACAATATAACTTGGTGTTGATATATCAAATAAAACTAAGGTGTGTGACATGCAGACGCGCAAATTTAATTAGTAATTGTTTCATTACAATCTGAGAAATCATTTTAAAAATTAACAGTGGAACAGAGAAATAATTACACATCTCTGCGTTTTCTGATGACACTACTTTTTTGTTCTTTCTCAAAGCGTATTGGTACAAATAATCTGTGACAACAAAGTGCAACACCGCATTGTACTAAAACTGACCTTTCCAATGGCTGCGTGGAGTTGCCCGCCAGGTTTACATGTTTGAACACTGAAATGTGATATGTAATCTACATCTCGATTAGGCTGATTGAAATCATCATTATTTCCTTGAATGATTTTCAATTTGACTGTCATTATTTGTATATAGCCTACACTTTCTCGTTCTGAACTTCTACATTCTTGATCATACTGAAAGTATATAGCGCAAAATGGCACACAGCATCATTTGCATGTGTGCAAAAACAGTTCAACATTCACCTTCTGCTACACAGTTTGACACATATGTTCGATTCATCCAAAATATACACCACACAGAACGCACTGTAACTCACTGTAACTTCTTTATATTTATTTATTTATTTTGAATTGTTTTATGCTGCAAACCAAATGCAGCGTTCCATTGGAAATGAATGTACTTCTAGTGTACCAAGGCATAACACCAGTGGGATGGGTGTGGCTTCCTGACAACATCAAAAGAGCAGCTGCTCACTATTTTACAGTTCCATCTCAGTTAAACATCTGACACTGCCAAAATATAATCTATGCAGGTGTATTGTTGGCTACCGCAATTTAACACTTGATCTGATTGAATGTAGGCCTAGGCTTGTTTTACTCTGATGTTTGTAAACAGTGTAAATGTGAACAAACACTGTATAGCCTCCAAACATGGTTACAACTATGCATTTGATATCAGTCCACCCATAGTTGTCTATGAATGAGAATGGTTGTTTCTTCAGCCCGTACTTTTTTTAGGGGATCGTGTGGGAAGGATGCTTTGTTATTGTTTCAATTAAATGTTATAGTTTTAAAAGGGTACGAGAGCTTTAATAGTGCAGGCAAAAAATGTAGTGGAGAATGTTTATTAAATATTTAAGTACATATTAGTCCTGTTTTAGGAATGTTCATAACTCCTACATCATAATGCCTATATTTACAAATTACATGTATCCATTAGATACTCATTACAATAAACATATTATAGAAGGTGTTGTATAAATTTATATTGAATATGTCATCTTTCCAAAAGATTCACAGATATTAAACTGATTTATATTTCATTTTTGAAAATCAATTTGTAAAGAACACCCATTTGTAATATCAAAACATGCAACAAGAATGTGGTTCATGCTTGTGCCTTGTAATAGTAATTTATAGACATCCTTACCTTTACCTGCTTGTTGATTTGGGTATCTAGAGTCTTCTGTCTACAAGTGGAGATGCGGCTGATGTTTTATAAAGATCTGGGGGCATGCTTCGTTGTACTTCATGATGTGATTGGTCACCCTTTGAGGTTTTTGTTTTTTTAGTCAGTCAGGTGATTTCTTGTAAAACTTGGGTTGAGTTCCTGTACAGATTACATTGCTCACTCACACCTGATCTTACAATGCCTGGAGGGGGATTTAACGACATAATGTAATAGGCGTTGCATTTTATTAACCAATGGTTGTGAGCCACATCATCCAGCTCGCACTATCACATCATGAATTACAACGAAGCATGCCCCCAGATCTTTATAAAACATCAGCCGCATCTCCACTTGTAGACAGAAGACCCTAGATACCCAAAATCAACAAGCAGGTAAAGGTAAGGATGTCTATAAATTACTATTACAAGGCACAAGCATGAACCACATTCTTGTTGCATGTTTTGATATTACAAATGGGTGTTCTTTCCAAATTGATTTTCAAAAATGAAATATAAATCAGTTTAATATCTGTGAATCTTTTGGAAAGATGACATATTCAATATAAATTTATACAACACCTTCTATAATATGTTTATTGTAATGAGTATCTAATGGATACATGTAATTTGTAAATATAGGCATTATGATGTAGGAGTTATGAACATTCCTAAAACAGGACCAATATGTATTTAAATATTTAATAAACATTCTCCACTACATTTTTTGCCTGCACTATTAAAGCTCTTGTACCCTTTTAAAACTATAACATTTAATTGAAACAATAACAAAGCATCCTTCCCACACGATCCCCTAAAAAAGTACGGGCTGAAGAAACAACCATTCTCATTCATAGACAGCTATGGGTGGACTGATATCAAATGCATAGTTGTAACCATGTTTGGAGGCTATACAGTGTTTGTTCACATTTACACTGTTTACAAACATCAGAGTAAAACAAGCCTAGGCCTACATTCAATCAGATCAAGTGTTAAATTGCGGTAGCCAACAATACACCTGCATAGATTATATTTTGGCAGTGTCAGATGTTTAACTGAGATGGAACTGTAAAATAGTGAGCAGCTGCTCTTTTGATGTTGTCAGGAAGCCACACCCATCCCACTGGTGTTATGCCTTGGTACACTAGAAGTACATTCATTTCCAATGGAACGCTGCATTTGGTTTGCAGCATAAAACAATTCAAAATAAATAAATAAATATAAAGAAGTTACAGTGCGTTACAGTGCGTTCTGTGTGGTGTATATTTTGGATGAATCGAACATATGTGTCAAACTGTGTAGCAGAAGGTGAATGTTGAACTGTTTTTGCACACATGCAAATGATGCTGTGTGCCATTTTGCGCTATATACTTTCAGTATGATCAAGAATGTAGAAGTTCAGAACGAGAAAGTGTAAGCTATATACAAATAATGACAGTCAAATTGAAAATCATTCAAGGAAATAATGATGATTTCAATCAGCCTAATCGAGATGTAGATTACATATCACATTTCAGTGTTCAAACATGTAAACCTGGCGGGCAACTCCACGCAGCCATTGGAAAGGTCAGTTTTAGTACAATGCGGTGTTGCACTTTGTTGTCACAGATTATTTGTACCAATACGCTTTGAGAAAGAACAAAAAAGTAGTGTCATCAGAAAACGCAGAGATGTGTAATTATTTCTCTGTTCCACTGTTCATTTTTAAAATGATTTCTCAGATTGTAATGAAACAAGGACTAATTAAATTTGCGCGTCTGCATGTCACACACCTTAGTTTTATTTGATATATCAACACCAAGTTATATTGTAATGAAACAAGCAGGGAGCAGGTCTCGAACCTTCGACATTCTAGACCGAAGTCGAGCGCGCTATCGACTGTGCCGCAATATCATGCTCAAGTGGAAGAGTCGATATCCGTGCTTATAAACACAGGGTCGTTACACTATTAACTTTAGGAATTAAACCTCTAGTAATTGTTTAAAATATCAAGCTTCAAGCAAATGTAATGTACTTTGCTCTATTTTTCAGTTTTATATTTTCACATACATTTTCTTATAATAGATATTTTAGACCAAAGCCTTGTCGTAACCAAAAGTACATTATTATGCACATACAGACAAGTGTCCATTTTCAACAGCAATTGATGCTACACTACAATAAATGGTAATGAGGTCGGGGACTACTTCCAGAGTGGTTGTGAGCAGGTCATCTCTGCTGTACTGTGAAGGCTGTGTAGGTCATATGCTTCACCAGCAGGGGCGCTATTTTGCATCATTGTGCCTAGGAATAAGCATCACCAATAAATCACAGCTTAAACTTGTAGTGTTAAAGTAGTATTTACCTGTCTGTAGAATGCCATGCATTCTCAAGAAACCGCTAACATATGACCTTCATCTGCAATTGGGCTAAAAGGTATTCACAAGTTGATCATGGCATGAAGCAATATAGGCTTATTTCAGCACAGGATGGGCAGAGGAACATCAGTCTGTCCAGCAGATCAACGTGGTTTTAGGTGTAAACAAAAGTTGGAGATGCGATCAGTGTGTTGTCAGAATCTCTATTCTGAATATTGTCTTCGTTTGTACCTTGGTCCCAGATATGATACAATAAATGAAATCCTTTGTCCCAGATTGGTATCAGGATTGCACATACTACCTATTCAGGGCTGGTCATTTATGCTTCAAACACTTAACATTTACCAGCAGTCTGCTCTATTCTATAATGATTGTGCCTGAATCATTTCTTGGTAACTCAAATGCATATTGTCAGGTGACTGTATGTACTGGAAGCATTTATTGCACAAGGTCATGTTCAAGGATTGAATTACAGTTGAAGTAGTTGCCATGCAACTTTATTGATCAAATTCATATAGGCAATTTATTAAAAAAACATAATGCATTCACTAACCACTGAGCTATATCCCTCCGGATGGCATTGATGCTCTCCTTGTCTCCAGAGAAGGACATGTTGGCCCCATGATAAGGTGTTCTGTAAACTGAGCAGGGGTTACACAGATCCCTTAAAAGGCATTTGAAGTAACCTGTAATCGCTGCCAAAGGTGCTTCAACAAATGACTGAGTAAAGGGTCTGAGTACTTATAGTGGCAAGAAAAAGTATGTGAACCATTTGGAATTGTCACGACTTCTACCAAAGTCGGCTCCTCTCCTTGTAATATAATAATATGTGCCATTTAGCAGACGCTTTTATCCAAAGCGACTTACAGTCATGTGTGCATACATTCTAAGTATGGGTGGTCCCGGGGATCGAACCCACTACCCTGGCGTTACAAGCACCATGCTCTACCAACTGAGCTACAGAAGGACCACCAGGCGGCATTCGGCGGTCGACGTCACTGGCTTTCTAGCCATCGCCGCTCCATTTTTCATGTATCCATTTGTTTTGTCTTGTTCCCTGCACACCTGGTTTAAATTCCCCAATCACACTGCATGTATTTATTCCTCTGTTCCCCCTCATGTCTTTGTGTGAGATTGTTTCAATGTTACGTGTGTTCGCATCAGGCTGGTTCGCGCCGGGTATATGGTTTTGACCCGTGCGTTTAGTTAATTTTGTACCGGTGATGTACTGTGGGCGTTATCACTTTAAATTAAATAAAGTGCACCTATTATAACCTATCTATGCTCTCCTGCACCTGACTTCCTTCAACCAGTTGCGCGCACCCCTTACAGGAATTACCTGGATTTCTGCATAAATTCATCATAAAATGTGATCTGCTCTTCATCTAAGCCACAACAATAGACAAACACAGTGTGCTTAAACTAATGACACACAAATGATTGTATTCAATATAGACAAGAAAAATACATAATTAAAAACATTCACCGTGTAGGTTGGAAAACATATGGAAGAGAAGAATTGTCACTGAATTACCACAGTGAATTATTGTAATTGTAATGGGTCTGTAACTGGTGGCAGCGAAGTCAAACGCAGGACAGCATAACTCGGCATATGCCGGAGCAGTTTATTGCCAAATAACGGGACAAAATAAATATACCAAATATGGGTGCAAAACCCGACACGCACCAGAACAGAACGTGCACAAGCGCTACATACAAACGAACAGAGGGTTAAAAAATGAACATGTGATTGGGGAATAGAAACCAGGTGTGTAAAAACGAAGACAAAACAAATGGAAAATGAAAAGTGGATCGGCGATGGCTAGAAGACCAGTGACATCGACCGCCGAACACTGCCCGAACAAGGAGAGGAGGCGACTTCGGCTGAAGTCGTGACAGTAATGTTTGTTTGTGTCAATTAATCCCATAAGGGATGGGTTGCCAATTGGCGATTTGACACAGATACAATTTCATTCATAAAATGTAATGTGTTCCATCCACTCCAAGCTGTCTTCTTGCCTTTTCCATGGAAATGTGAGGTTGCATTACAGTCTGTAAATGCATGGAAGCCTGACGAACCAAACTCGCATTCCAAGCTTCTCGTAGATGGTGTTGATGCAAATCTCCTGCTAGTTTTTCCCCCAACACCAAAAGCAACCCACCGCTTCATGATTGGATAATATTTGGTAAGATAAAAGAACAGATCAGCAAGGAGGACAATGATGTCTGTGTCCAGTGTTGGAATGATAATGGTCTGTGCACCCTTTCTGAAAGGAGTCTTCATGCGTCTGCCTCTTCATGGTCTCATTCCAGCGTTGATGTCAGAGAGCCCTTTGAAACCTCAGACTCATCAGTTGTAGGGTAGATATCTTTTTCATCTCTGGATTCATTGGCAAACACCTTCTGTGTCGACATTTTGAAAAGCTCCTGTTTGTTATTAGTTTCTGAGAAAGTTAGAACACTTACATGGAAGCTTGGTTGTGTCCCCAACTTTGTGTCTTTTCCTTGCTTCTCTCTTTTTTTATTTTTAGATATCTTCTTTCTATGTGTCCCACACAATAACGATTATATTGCACGTTTTCAACTGGTGTTCTATCCAAGGCAGTAAGACACTGCTGCCATATTTTCCTAATGTGGAAACTTAGTGGGTAGGCAAGAAATGGACAATGACAGTTCTGTCAGTGGTGTTTCCTTTATTTAGGAAGTTACCTGTAGATAATGTCATTGTTAATTTGATTAGAGTTTGTAATATTATAGACTAAAAATGTAAGTCTAAGAAGCAATGTGAGACTGTAGCTTTAGTAGATGTTCCATAAGATGGCCAAAAAGAAAGAACATCAATTTCAGACTTCTCTCTACAGTAACAACATTTAATTTTTTACCCAATAGAAACCTGGATTGCTCTGGTTGGGAACGCTAGACCTGGTAAGAGCTTGACGATGCCCCAAAACCCAAACATGACTGGTGAGTACTTAGTCTTCACTTCACTGTACAAGATGGTGATGGAAACTGATTTGGACTGTTCTATCTTTTATTCATAACAAAAAAAATCATTCCTTGCAAGGAATGGGCTAAATTATAGGGTCATTTGTGTGCTTGTCAGAATACTACTTTTAGTCTCCATACTTCTCCCTTTTCATCACTTCCCAGTATTGCCGGTGCAATGACCATACGTCTGATATGCCTAGTTGTGTCTTTGAAAAGGTGATAAAGCTATGCATTTTCATGTAAGCTATGTCCTCTGCAGTGTTGATTGATTGTACGTCATAATAGAAAAAAGGCTCAAATGCAACTGACTTGTGATGTTGTTTAAATTCCACATGGTCATAGGCCTCCCAGGAGTTCTCAGAATCAACCGTTAACAGCTGCTTTTACAACAGTAATAACTTTTCCTTGTTATCCAACAGAGACACGGATTGTGCTGCTGGGGAAGACTGGTGCTGGGAAGAGTGCAGCAGGAAACACCATCCTGGGGAAAACAGTATTCAAATCACAATTACATTCCAACTCTGTGACTAAAGATTGTGATAAGAAAAGAGAGATGGTGTGTGGGCAAAGTCTGGCTGTTATTGACACCCCAGGGCTGTTTGACACCAAGTTTACACAGGAGGAAGCCATAGAAAAGATCACAATGTGCATCAACCTCTCTTCTCCTGGTCCCCATGTGTTCCTGATTGTGATCAAGCTGGGAAGATTCACTGACAAGGAGCAGAAAACAGTGAATATGATTCAGAAACTCTTCGGTGACGAAGCATCAAAATACACCATGGTTCTCTTCACACATGGAGACCAACTTCGGGGTGTAACAATTGAAAAATTTCTGTCTGAAAATCCAAATCTAGTAAGTTTAGTTGAGCAATGCAAAGGGGTGTATCATGTCTTCAACAACAAAGATCGAAATCACTCCCAGGTCACTAAGCTGCTTGAGAAAATAAACTGTATGGTGGAGATGAATGGAGGAAGCAATTACACCACTGAGATGTTCCAGGAGACTGAGAGAGCGATTGAAGAGCAGAAGAACAGAATCCACAGAGAGAATAAAGAGAAGATACGCAGAGAGGAGGAGAAACTGAAAAAAACATTTGAAGGTGAGGCTTTGGAGAAAGCAAGAATGGAGCTGAGGGAAAAACATGAAAGAGAGGCTCGAGAGAAAGCTGAAAGAATGAACACATCTGGGCGTTATCTAATTGTTGCAGGTACCGTTGCTTCAAGTGGAGCTGCTATTGGAGCTGCTATTGCAGGACGACCTGGTGCAGCAGTGGGTGCAATACTAGGAGGTGTAGCAGGAGCAATAGAGGTGTTTTTTGAAACCAATGTTTGCTGTATACAATAAAAAAGTATTTCTTTGACCTGACTGCTAAGTAATTCAACAATATAACTGTTTTTGCATGTTTTATAATCATATTAGTATCCTAGCAATAGTGATGATCGTGTTATGGGTTAGATAGATCATTCTATGTGAAGTGGTATTGGCCAGAGGGAAGTAAACAAACGTCTGTCAATAAGGTTTGGATAGATCATCAATTACTGTCTTATATCATATTTTCTCAATGTCTTTGTCATTATATTCTCTTAAGATGTTGTATTTTATAATTGATTAGAATAAAAAGAAGTGTTCTCTCTGCATATAAGAAGAACAATTATGTGACTGACTCCCTGCCCTCAAGGCCTCTCGTGACTGATAACAAGACCTGTGAGATGCGTGGCGGACTATCGGAACAAACACCACCTGCACAGCAACAGAGATTTATTGTTCATCCTAAACACAGAAGGGGGGTCTGTGCTTCTGATTTCATATCTTGTCTTTGCAGCTGTGTAACCCGGTTGTAATATTCCTGTGTGTAGCTGGTGTACAGGAGTCAGCAGCAGGACAGCAGAATTGAGAAATAAACGTATTTACTCAACATATATATTTTTTATTTTTTTATTTCACCTTTATTTAACCAGGTAGGCAAGTTGAGAACACGTTCTCATTTACAATTGCGACCTGGCCAAGATAAAGCAAAGCAGTTCGACACATAACAACAACACACATGGAGTAAAACAAACATATAGTCAATAATAGAGTAGAAAATAAGTCTATGTACAATGTGAGCAAATGAGGTGAGATAAGGGAGGTAAAAGGCTAAAAAAGGCCATGGTGGAGAAGTAAATACAATATAGCAAGTAAAACACTGGAATGGTAGATTTACAGTGGAAGAATGTGCAAAGTACAGATAGAAATAATGGGTTGCAAAGTAGAAAAATAAATAAATAAATACAGTAGGGAAAGAAGTAGTTGTTTGGGCTAAATCATAGATGGGCTATGTACAGGTGCGGTAATATGTGAGCTGCTCTGACAGCTGGTGCTTAAAGCTAGTGAGGGAGATAAGTGTTTCCAGTTTCAGAGATTTTTGTAGTTCGTTCCAGTCATTGGCAGCAGAGAACTGGTAAGGAGAGGCGGCCAAAGAAAGAATTGGTTTTGGGGGTGACTAGAGAGATATACCTGCTGGAGCGCGTGCAACAGGTGGGTGACCAGCGAGTTGAGATAAGGGGGGTCTTCACCTAGCAGGATCTTGTATATGACCTGGAGCCATTGGGTTTGGCGACGAGTATGAAGCGAGGACCAGGCAACGAGAGCATACAGGTCGCAGTGGTGGGTAGTATATGGCGCTTTGGTGACAAAACGGTTGGCACTGTGATAGACTGCATCCAATTTATTGAATAGAGTGTTAGAGGCTATTTTGTAAATGACATCGCCGAAGACGAGGATCGGTAGGATGGTCAGTTTTACAAGGGTATGTTTGGCAGCATGAGTGAAGGATGCTTTTTTTGCGAAATAGGAAGCCAATTCTAGATTTAACTTTGGATTGGAGATGTTTGATGTGAGTCTGGAAGGAGAGTTTACACCTAGTTATTTGTTGTTGTCTACGTATTCTAAGTCAGACCCGTCCAGAGTAGTGATGTTGGACAGGTGGTCAGGTGCAGGCAGCGATCGGTTGAAGAGCACGCATTTAGTTTAACTTGTCTTTAAGAGCAATTGGAGGCCACGGAAGGAGAGTTGTATGGCATTGAAGAACGCCTGGAGGGTTGTTAAGCCAATGTCTCCAAGCCTTCAGGGCCTTGCCAACAGCTCCTGGTCCCCCATATCATAGTTTCACTCCGCCGGGCTGAGCTTAATGAAAAAGAAAGCACAGGGGGAGGAGCTTTGATGGCGTACCCGAGCGCCGAGAGAGCACGGCTCCTATCCCAGCTTCGGACGCGTCCACCTCCACTTTGAACACCAAAGAGGGATCCGGATGAGCCTAGGTAATAAGGTGACCAAAAGCTCTGTCCACCTCAGCCGACCACTGCAGTCGCACTAGTCCCCCCTTCAGCAGTGAGGTAATGGGGGCTGCTACCTGACCAAAGCCCCGGATTAACCTTCAGTAGTAGTTGGCAAACCCTAGAAACCACTGCACTTCCTTTACAGTGGTGGGAGTCGGCCTATTAAGCACGGCTGAAATGCGGTCACTCGCCATCTCCACCCCTGAAGTGGTATTGTGGTACCCTAGGAAGGAGACGGACTGTTGAAAGAACAGGCATTTCTCAGCCTCGACCTAGCACCTTGCGCACAAGGGACACATGCTCAGCGCATGTAGTGGAGTATATCAGAATGTCATCGATATACACCACTACACCCTGCCCGTGCAGCTCCTGGAAAATCTCGTCATCAAAGGCCTGGAAGACTGATGGAGCATTCATCAACCTGTACGGAATGACGAGGTACTCATAGTGCCCGGAGGTGGTACTAAATGCTGTCTTCCACTCGTCTCCCTCCCAGATACGCACCAGGTTGTAAGCGCTCCTGAGATCCAATTTTGTGAAGAAGTGCACCCCATGCATTGACTCATCACACTGGCTATGAGAAGCAGCTGGTAACTGGACCTCACAGTGATTTGGTTGATACCACGATAGTCAATACACGCGCGCAGACCTCCATCCTTCTTCTTCACAAAAAATAAACTTGAGGAGGCAGGTGAAGTGGAGGGCCAAATGTACCCGTGGGCCAGAGATTCTGAGACATACTGTATGTTTCCATAGCTGCCGTCTCCTCTTGCGACAGGGGATACACGTGACTCCTGGGAAGTGCAGCGTCCACCAGGAGATTTATCACACAACCCCCCCGTCGATGGGGTGGTAATTGAGTTGCCTTCTGTAGCCAAATCGGCATATTCAGAGAGGATGTGCACAGTGGAGACCTTATTCAGAGAGGATGTGCACAGTGGAGACCTGGCCTGGACTTTCCACCGTAGTAGCACCGATGGAAACCCCTAAACACCTCCCCGAACACTCTCGTGACCACCCCTTGAGAGCCCTCTGTTGCCACAAAATATTGGGGTCATGACAGGCCAACCAGGGTAGGCCCAGCACAACGGGAAATGCAGGAGAATCAATAAGGAAGAAACAGATTCTCCCCTGCGTAACCATGCCTAGTAGAGCGGTGGCCTCCCTAATCAGCCCTGACCCCAATGGTCGACTATCTAGGGCATGCACAGGGAAGGGCATATCCACAGGAACAATGGGGATCCCTAAACTATGGGCAAAAGAACGGTCAATAAAATTCCCAGCGGCGCCTGAATCTACGAGCGCCTTATGCTGGAAATGCAGGGGAAACTCAGGAAATTTGACACACATTTGACAAACCCAGGGGGCTCTGGGTGAGCCTGGTGCCGAATCACCTGGGGTGACATGATAGTGCCCTGCCTGCTGCCTCGACTCCCTGAGGAACCCCCCCAGCACCGACCAGCAGTGTACCCTCTGAGGCCACAGATGGTGCAGGGAATGGCCCCTCCTCCGGTTGCCCTAATCGCAGCACCTCCCAGCTCCATAGGCATCGGAGCGGAGGTGCTGGGGGATGGAACTGACAGGCCCCGATCCGGACATCAGCGATTAGTCAGCAGGTTGTCCAGCCCCTGGCATCCGGCAATCGTCCCATCATACTCCCTCATGAGCGCGAGCCGAATCCCGCTGGGACCGAGTGAAGGAGGGGTGGACAGTGGGGACTGCTGTAGTGGGGCTGGTGGAGGCGCTGGAAGACCACCTCCTCTCTCCAAACGATCCATCGTCTGCAGCACACGATCCATGGCGGTGCCCAGATGTTGCAACATAGTCGCGTGCTGCTGGACGCGCTCCTCTATCGCCACAGCGAGGGCGTCTGCTCCTGCTGACTCCACACAGTGTTGAGTGATTCTGTAATATTCCTGTGTGTAGCTGGTGTATTGGAGTCAGGCGCAGGACAGCAGAATTGAGTAATAAACGTATTTACTCAACATTTACATGAATACAAATCAATATTCCGAGCCCACAATAAAAATTATTAATATGTAATTGGGGAATAGAAACCAGGTGTGGAAAAACAAAGACAAAACAAATGGAAAATGAAAAGTGGATCGGCGATGGCTAGAAGACCGGTGATGTCGACCGTCGAACGCCGCCCAAACAAGGAGAGGAGCCGACTTCGGCGTAAGTCGTGACACCAGTGTGGCAAATAATGGAGTCCAGCTGGAATTTGTACCAGAACAATTGGCATTGTCGGCAGGATTTACCACAATTTACAGTCTGAATCAGTGGAACAGGAGCCGGTACACAAAAACGAGATAGGCAAAGTTCATATAGCTGTTTCAACTCATTCTGACATCTTTCGGAGATGAGGGTTGTAGGCTGAATATAAATGATGGGAACCCGACCTAGAAAGCCTGGATTTATTCAATAAGCCCATTGTATACATGCGACTGGTTGGAGCCCCTAAGGGGTTCAGCCACCAGAAGGTTAGGTTTTAGCCACCAGAAATGTAGACTGTTAAACTGTCTGTATTGTTTGTGTAGTATGTAGATAATGTTATAGGCGTTTTCCTGCAGTAGTGGCTGTCAAGGAGGAGACATTGTCACTATCTGGTAATGTGAATGGTGACCTAAGACATTAGGTCTCCCATATCCTACAGTAGTAAATCGGCAGACGCTTCAGTGTGGTTCCCATCACAAAGTATTAGGTCTCGTGACCAAATGATTAGGGACCTATACTGTCACTACAATCTGGGGAAGAGGGTATCACTACCTGGAAACTATTTTAATAGAGGGTAATAGTGCTGTGGGTAAGGATATCTAAACACCCAAGACATTGTTGGGAGAGGCACATGAATGAAAACTATTGAAATGGCGTCCTGGTGTCCTGACACTCCTGTAAAAGGTGGAATAGAGGAAGATATATTTAATGAAGTCATAGAGGTGCTGAAAGAGGCGCAAGAGCAATCTACCAATTTCGTTTCAAATATGGTCAGCACTTTCCTGCTGACGGAAAATTTGATCTAATAAGGAACTCAAATATGCTATTGTGGGCTGGCACAGTGACATAAAACCGATATAAAAGAACAATCAGAGTCCGGATGGAATTTGTACCAGAACTTAGAACCTATCACTACTGAAAGTTTAACTAGCTGACTTTTCTGATCAATAAAGATAATTGAGACCAATGTAGTTTCTGTTCTGTGTTCATTACATCACCAACCGGACTGCATATCAGCTACACACAAAACATTTAAAAAACAGAAAATAACAGGATTGGGTGTTTCATGCAGCAGGAGCCGTGTTTGGAGAAACAGATGCTGTGTCAGTTGAATTAATTTAAACTGAATTGACTAGAACCATAGATTATCATGTGATGATATTTCAAGACAAAGAGCAGATATTCCACTCAATGTTTTGCTTTTATTCAGTGAGGACATTTTTCTTTAAATAACACATTATCACAACACCGTTTATTAAAGCTGGTAATTCCCAAATGATGATACTTACAGTAACAACGCTAATCAGAAGTGCCTTGCATGTAGAAGAAGGGTTCTGGTAGAAAGAAAGAGTCCCTGTTCAAAAACAAGCCCTAACTAGTCCCTTCGTGTAGACCAGGGGAAGGCAACCAGGTTCCTGGAGTCTCTTAGGTCCAGCAGGATTTTGTTCTAACCAGGCACCATACCAGCTAATTGATCAGTTCAGTGATTGCCTAAATGCAACACACCTGGTCTTCCATCAAAAACATGAAGTACCTGCCACATTCCTGTAAGCTAAATATGATGTGGCTGTGCGTGGCAATGATTGTGTGTGTGTGTGTGTGTGTGTGTGTGTGTGTGTGTGTGTGTGTGTGTGTGTGTGTGTGTGTGTGTGTGTGTGTGTGTGTGTGTGTGTGTGTGTGTGTGTGTGTGTGTGTGTGTGTGTGTGTGTGTGTGTGTGTGTGTGTGTGCGTGCGTGTGTGTGAGCAAGTAGAAAAAAACATCTTGACTCACCCTACTTGTAGAGAAACGCCAAAGACATCCTCCTGTCTTTCGTGTGGCCAAAACGGTCTATGACTCTCATACAGCACACAAACAGGTAGAACAATGAGCCAGACGGTTCACCAGATGTATAAATCTGAAGTATCCATTTGGCATTTCCACTCACCACCAAATACTGTATGTTGATGAGAGGAAGCCCAGTGTCCGACAGTGGGAGAAGATGGAGCGAGATGGATTTTGGCCGGTATTCTGCAAATTTTGTCATCGATGAAACATTCGACCTCCTTGCAGTTCTCTACAAAACTAAAATCTCTTAAGAATAGAGTACACAACATTTTGTAGACTGCCCTTTGCCAAAGTCTCCAAAAATGGCATTGTTTAGAAGGAGTGCAAGGGCGAATTGAGTTGTTGCACATGCACACTTCACAGTAGGAGTTCTCTAATGGAAATATGTATATATTTGGCTAGCCTAAATTCCTTTCATGGGCAACGATGCACGAGGCCTGTTAGTTAACATTAGCCTACTACATCTAGCTACATATTGAACTTCCATCCCCTCAGGCCAGGGGGACAATGTATGAATTTATGGTTGGATCAGAATCTCTGTTATAATCATTGTCCAGTATGGAGAATTAAGTAAAATCACAACTCCAAATCACTATTTAAATCCATTGTTAATTTAAGAAAGGGACAATTTTAGCTAGCTAGCCACTGGAGGACAACGTTAAAAAGAGATAAAGCCAAATCCGAACTGGCTTACTTTTTTTTGTGTGCTAGAGCCATTCACAGTTGAGCTCACTCAGTTTAGCTCAACGCTGATTGGTTATCATTTTTATTTTATTTTTTTTAATCAGGGGAGGCCAAATGCTTGCTGGCTTCCCTTGCATCCAATGCTACGGGCGGCAACAATGTCATACTCTTTTTGTCAAGACAGCATCCGATAATCGGGCTACACATACAGAGCAAGATGGCCTTTGTTTCGCTTGCTCTGATGCTTTCTCTGGTGAGATACATTCAGCCTCTTGTAAATTGAAGGAAAAGTATGAAAAACAGAGAGACAAGGATAAATAATTGTATGTCTATTGCGGGGGAAGCCTGGCTTCCCTTTGCATCCAGAATAAACACTGATCGTAGAATCTAAATTCTGGGCTAAGTTACCGTGACTTTTTATTTCATTTATCAATTGAATTAGCTATGTATGTGTGTACATGCAACGTGAAAAGTGTATGAATGGCTTCAAAACATCATAATAGCCTAGATAAATTTAAAGGTACATTATGCAGAAATTTCTCTGCCATTTCCTGGTTGCAAAAATTCTAATAGTTTGCCTAATATACGTTTGTGATCAAACAAGCAAGTATAGTGTAGAGAGTCATTGTACCATCGAAACAGCTGTGAAATATGTTTTCAATAACCAAAAATATTGTATTTTCAGTTGTTTGAAGCTGGTGAACAAAATCAAAAGTAAAAGATGCAGAAATTAAAGTTAATAATGGGAAGAATAGAAATTGTGCACATAGCATAGATCTAAGCTTCTTAGAATTGATTTCAATGATAATGATAGATCTATAACTCAAATTTCTGTCTGAATTTTGTAGGGTCACCCAAAAAAGTGACCTTTTGCAGCTTTAAATGTTTCAGGACAAAATTACATGTTTTTAAGTATTTTTTTGTTGTACTGGGGATAGTAACATTAGTAATATAATTAAAAATGTTTTTAGATATAGAATTTTTATATGTGTGTTTATCTCACATAATATAATTGTAAAGTATGCATTTAGGTGTCTGTAATAGAATACATGTGGCAAAAACAAATGTAGACATTAATAAATGCATTTCTATAGCTTCCAAAATATTAATTACAAACAAGGGGAGTGCCAAGATGGAGGCATGTTGGCTTCCACACAGCGCCCCCTATAAGTAATCTAGTCTATATATAATTTATTGGCACAACACCATGCTTAACTATTCTCTTTGCATTTATACATGTTGCAAAATCAGTGCAGAGGTTAGTTTACCAAATCATAGTGTGTATTGCAGTGACTCATTCACAGTCATAGACTGCTTTCAATGTAAGTAAACAAAAACCTTAAAGAAGTAAAATGGTTGATCTGTACCTTTAATTTTTGGGTCAAAGTGTTATAACACTGAACAACATTTTCTGACATTAATTTCCTGTTGAATATAAATATGTTACAAAGAAAGGCATATTGCATCTATTGCTAAATGGCATATATATATATATATATATATATACATTACAAAAACTTTTGTCAGAAGTGGGATTCGAACCCACGCCTCCAGGGGAGACTGCGACCTGAACGCAGCGCCTTAGACCGCTCGGCCATCCTGACATACAGGAGATACTTCAAATTATCAGTAGATGAACGTGACAGTCTACTGTAGGTTGTTAAATGAGTATTGTGGGAAATACTAAAATGATTATACATTGGAAAAATGAAGAAGAACATTATCCGCGGTTTACGCAACCATTGCATAAAGCCACGCCAAACGTTTGCTATTCATTATATTTTATAAAGAAATGCCTTCATAATAGCGAACCTTGCGTTGGTTTGCGTTCATTTAGATATCCGGTAAATAGCCTACTTTCTTAGCTATCTATCTCTCTTTAGAATACATGTTTATTACTATATCTTGCTTGCTGTCTTGTGGCTATAAAGGAGTAGCAGTAGCTAGCTACGTCTGTTGGGCTATAGTTTTGGGAACCCTTTACTGGACATTGGTTTTGAAAGTTAATTACGTTGTAATGTGAGAAAATGGCAGGCAGACAGATACAGTAAATACCCAAGGATACGGACATGTATATGTTGTCTACAACAACCGTTATTGCATTGGACAGCTTGACTGAGAGAAAGTCTACATTCTCACAATCAGCCCCTCACACACTTCTTTGGGGGACCCTATTGTATAAAAAAATAATCACGAGAATACCTTGTTGCAAGGTTATCGGCCCCAGACTGACAGTGTGCGATTTGTGTTGGTCCCCAGTAATAGGGTGCTGTCAGACCAGTTATTCTGAAAAACTATTTCAGTGACTAAAACAGAGGAAAATCCTTTTTTTTTGTAGCAACTTAATAAAATCATGATAGATAGTCTCTATCTGCCTGCTGTGTTTCTATTTGAAAAAATAACATTCCTACTGATCAGGAAAAGTATATTCCAGGGAAGGCCATTTTGTATAGTTTTCCAGCTGAACATTGGCAGATGGTAAGATATAGAAAAGCCAGTGGCACATGAAACATTTTCTGGTAAATTAAACACAACAACAATATAATCAAACAGTGCTTTACTGTAGGTTATGAATATTCATTTGGTACACTACCAGGTTCAAAATTGTATATTGGCCGAGGTATATTGGTCATATACCACACCCCCTCGTGCCTTATTGCTTAATTCTATATTTTTCTACTGTATCTAAGTCCATGCCGCTCTGACACCACTCGTCCATGTCTGCATATATTCTTCATTCCATTCCTTACTTAAGATTTGTGTGTTTTGGGTATACGTTGTTAGATGTTACTGCACTGTCGGAGCTAGAAGCACAAGCATTTCGCTACACCCGCAATAACATCTGCTAAACATGTGTATGTGACCAAAACGATTTGATTTGATTTGAAAAGTGAAATAATATCCTCAAATATATACAGGTATATACTATATATATATATATATAGTATTCAATTCTCTTTATTCCATTAACAAACGTTGACAATAGGTTTTCTCCTAATTTATTTTCTCTTGTAAATAATGTAGCATATAATTTCAAATAACCACACAATTGAATGTATTTACACAAACAACTGAAGGTACATAACTTGCAGAAAGTCAATATGCCTTGTAACATAATAATCATTCTGTAGTTTCAATAAACACAATGCAAAACCATAAAACATGTTTTAAACATTGAATAGTTGCAAATGGTTTATAGGTCTACAACCCTTGTTCATTGTTCTGCTACTGTATAGTACTGTATGTTACAATTAGAGGGACTTAGAGACAGAATTAGAGGGATTTAGAGACAGAATTAGAGGGACTTGGAGAAAAATGACAGGGACTTAGGGACAAAATTACAAGGACTTAGAGCCCAATTTAGAGGGACTTGAAGATAAAATTACAGGGACTTAAGAGACAAAATTACAGGGACTTAAGAGACAAAATTACAGGGACTTAGAGACAAAATTACAGGGACTTAGAGACATTACAATCCATTCTGATGCAAGATTGATTGTCATTGTTTCACCTCTAAAAGCATGAATGATTATCATTGTTTCACCTCTAAAAGCATGAATGATTGTCATTGTTTCACCTCTAAAAGCATGAATGATTGTCATTGTTTCACCTCTAAAAGCATGAATGATTGTCATTGTTTCACCTCTAAAAGCATGAATGATTATCATTGTTTCACCTCTAAAAGCCCGAATGATTGTCATTGTTTCACCTCTAAAAGCATGAATGATTGTCATTGTTTCACCTCTAAAAGCATGAATGATTGTCATTGTTTCACCTCTAAAAGCATGAATGATTGTCATTGTTTCACCTCTAAAAGCCCGAATGATTGTCATTGTTTCACCTCTAAAAGCATGAATGATTCATTGCTGTATGTCACCCGACACCTGTTCTCTCTGCTTTGATTATATCCAGGTGGTTGAGGTTTGGTTTCTTCACACAGTGACAAGAGCACACTGGTATCTTACTTACTGTGATTCTGTCCTGGTTCACAGACATTCACCCCAGTCAAACCCTCTAGGCCTATATAACTTCAATGGAAGCCTTTCCTTTCCCTAAGTGCAAACGCTTGCATCCCTTCCTCAGTCTGCCTGATGGTAAGCTGTTTACCGGTCATTTTCATACTTTATGTCATAAGCGACGGGTCCCTCCATGGTGAATCCAAGGTAAAAGGAGACCTCCTCCGTACTACATCCACTCCGGACTCCACCAAGGTATACTGGACGCACTGAGATTTTCAGATTGCCCCCGTAGTAAACATAAATGTCACCGTTTTCCGTTTTCCCTTTGACCCGTTGTAACAGGTTTTGTATCTCAGGATCCCTCCATATTGCTCCACTTTGCCACAGTTGATGCGGGTTTGGGGGTCTATCTTTGGATGAGGCCTTCTTGTGTGAGGTTTTGGGTCCCTCTTTGTACAGCAACTGATCAAGCCTGCCTTTGTGAATGATTCTCCTCAGTCCTCTTGATTTCCCGAGGTAGAAATGTGCGATGCAACTCTTCGCAGGAAACATGTGGGAGAAGCGACGATGGAAAGATTTTTTCGATGAAGTGACATACGTGCCAATGTTTTTGAACGTTGTGGTGCTCTCAAGCAGGTTGTCCTTTCTTGGCCACATCAGCAACATTGAGAGGTAGTACAGCTCTGTGCAGTTTGAATGGGTTCCCTCTTCTTGCAGTGCCTCGTTGAGAAGGGAGACCAGCTCCTCGTACCTCTTCAGCAATGTTGAGCTTTGCTTAATGCAGTGAAGAACAACGTTTGCAAGGATGAAATTGATCCGGTCAGCCATGAGTTTCCGTGTAGAATTTTGAACAATGAACTGCCATTTCTTCAGAATTAATTCAATTTGATTCCCATTCTTCTCGTTCAGATACTGGAGAAGACCAGCAAATGAATCTGCTCGCTTTTGCTCCAAATAGTTCCGCTGCTCCTCTATCTCCTGCCGGAGACTCAGTTTTGGTTTAGTGGCCCTTTCAGAGGCTCTCTCTTCTCCCGAGGAACAGAAGATGTGAATGTACTTCTTGAAGAACTCTGATACTTTCCGTTTGTTTCTGTCCTCTGCTGTCTCCTTCTCAATTGACCTTGGCTTCAGGTATGTGAAGTAGTTCTCAAAAAAACTGAACATCTCCCTCAGCCGTGGCTTCAAAGAGACCAGGAATTTCTCGTGGTCTGACAGAACAGCAAGGAATTGATCATTTGTACTGTTTGTTGTTTCATGAAAATCACTCACTGGCAAGTGGTTTTTGAGGAACTGCAGCATTTTGTCTCGCTGGAGTGCGTCATTTTTGTTGAAGAAAGGAATATCTTTGATGATATCAAAAACAATCATTGAAACTTCCATTTCACCGACATACCCAGATGTGTTGTAGGTTCGTTGCCTCTTTCTGTTGGGCAGATCAAGGGAATCCATTGGCTCATCCTTCTTTGCGAGTTCCTGTGAATCTCTGAATGCTTTGGTGGCCTGAAATGCTAATTTTAGGCATTTGTCTAACCCTTCTGGAGTGAGCTCCTCAGCACGTTCAATTTCATATTTCAGGTGGCTTTTGTACACCTGTCCCAATGTGTCTGCAATGTAAGAATTGTACATTTTCTGCTGTGCATCCTTGGCCCATTTCAGAGCAGATATATAATCCTTCTCTTTCAGATAGAAATGCCTTGCCAAAGCTTGTGGCAGAGTTGCGTTTTTGTCAAATCTCATTGTTGCTCTTACAAGAACTTCTTTGATTTGGCTGATTCCCTCGTCCGTCTGTATGTCTTCAATCAAAGGAGAGAACAGTGTATCTTTGTCATGTCCAAGTTCCTTTCGTTGCCGCGTGATCAGCATACTTTGGATGTTTTGAACCAGGATGTCCTTACCCAAGCCAGATTTGTACAGCAAGTCACAGTGTAACAGACTGGTTGTTATTTCCCCCAGTTGAAGCTTGTGCTTTCCGGTGAGGACTTTGAGGCAATTACTTGCAATCATTTGGTGTAGAAACCGAACTGCCTGATAAGTGCCATGCTCTTCAATGTTGAAGCGCATCAGTAGCGTGGAGTATGGGTTCATTTTGTCCTCAAGTGTCTCTTTTCCCCACAGAGCATTCCTAATCCCCACAAAATCCTCACATAGGGACAGGGCCATGTAGGAGCCGTTCACATATGTATTTAGCAAAGCTAAGAGTGAAAATAGCTGTCCTTCTTTTCTGGAGGTGTCAAGGTCTTTCAGGGTGTTGCACACCAGATTCTTGATGTACTTCTCACTGAAATTGTTTGTCATGATCATGAAGGCGTAGAACGTTTCAGGTTTTTGATGGTGACCTTTGAGCTCTTTCAGTTTCACGTCAAAGAAGCTCTGCTCTTTGGTGGAGAGCTTGTTGATCATGAACACATTGTCAAGTCGGCTGTTTCTGGAGCTCTCTGCAGGAATCTGTGATCTCTCACAGTTCAGTATGATGACCATCAGAGTGTCAGGTTTCTTCTTCTCGTTGGCTGCACTTAGTATGCATCTCTGTAGGTCTTCAACGTCCTCCCAGTTGTCCACCAAGAGTAGAACAGGAGAATAACTCAACTGCTTCTCTTTGCCACAGGTCAGCAGGTGTGTGACTTGGACTGCGATCTCACTGTTCTGTGCTGTGGTGTTTTTCAGAACGGCACATCTGAATTTACATCTCAAGTTCCACAACACGTGCATGGCCAGTGTTGTTCCACCACATCCTGGATGATGGAAGAGGTTTATTATTATGCATGGCGACGTGTAACCCTCTGTAGGTGTGATCAGGTTGTGAAGATCCTCATACTTGTCACGTTTGATGAATGGCAGACAACCTGGCCTCTCGGACAAGTAGAAGTTCCACCAAGTCACTTGTCCGCCTCTGTAAAAGTCCTCCTCCGTGTTGGTCTTGAATTCCTCAAAAGTGTCTTTGGTTTCAATTTCAGTGTTCTCACATTCATTTTCACTCAGTATATCAAGTACGGTCATCAGCTCTTCGTCTTTTTGTGTCAGGAGGACTGAACTGGAGCCAGAAGATGGCAGATATCTCCTAGAGGACCGTGTCTGGGGTTCTTTGATTTTCCTGATGGTGCAGTCGATTTCAGTCAGGCTCAATTCGTAGATACATTTACTAGTAATATCCACTTTGCAGCGAGTGTTTATCATGTCTCTCCATTGACTGAATACATTTGAATCTTTGCATATGCAGAGCATATTATCCTCACCCTCAAGAGTGCGATAGATGGCACAAAAGGCCTCAAGTATAGGGCTTGAGATGTCAGTGACTCCTGAGTGAAGCATGAACACCACAAGTAATCTGTCTTTCGACAAGACGTCTGGATTGCAGAGAAATGAAACCATATCGCTGATTTCTCCAGCACGTTTCTTCAGCCATTCACTGGTACTGAAAGGTCTGTCTGCTTCACTGACCTCATTTGCTCGACCATTACAAAAGACCCAGCTTGTCTGCTTAAACAAGTTCAGCTTTCCGATAACAGTGGAGACATTGTCATTAGTATTGTACATTCGAGGGTAATGAAGATTCGCTATGCGATCTGTTCTGTAGAAACTGCATGTCCCGTTCATGTCAGATTCTGGGTCAAACTCGAGCACTGCAAACAACTTCATCTCTTTCAAAAAACCCAAATGTTCATGTCGACTGGGGTGGCACTTGTTTGTGACAACTATAACTTGCAATGAGCTTTCAAGTGTGTCTCTCCCATGAGTTATCAATTGTTTTAGCCTCTGACCTTGGTGGTTTTGGTTTTGGGTTATCTGCTGACAGTTGCTCTCCTCTTTTGACTTACGTGCTGATGACCAACATTTGACTTCCTCTGTCAAACCTCTCATCTTCTCCTGTAGACTTCTGGGATTATTGTCTGCAAGAATGTTGATGCTCTTTGGACCTTGTCGAATAAATAGACATTCAGTTTTGTATTCTTCTCCATTTTGTTCAGATATTATTGAGGTATAGAAAAGCTTCTCTTGAGTCTGTGAATAACTTGGGACAACATCAACTTCTATCACCCACTTGTCTGAAGTCGCGCCATCTAGACGTTGAACCTGAAAGAATTTTGGAGGTCTGATGCATGCTCTTGCGATATTTCTTTCTTCTCCAAAGTGTTCCTTGAGATGCATGTCAAACCTGTCTGTATACATATTGAATGATGGCAAGTTTTGCCCAATCACCCGTCCATGCATGTGTCCGGGCCCGCCTGTCACCCCAAAATGAATGGTCCCATTGGTGCGAGAGTTCATGCAGGCTGCGGAAAAACTAAACACTTCATTGCTGAACTGTTCCAGAATATCTATCTCACTGGCTTCCTCTGTGCTTGGCAGGAGCTTGTACTCATGTACCGGGTCAATGAGATTGCTTGGACCGGATTCAGGGGGGAGGGTATCATTTTGTATGTATGTGAACGATAGGTCGTTTTGGTCAAAGGGACGTGGGGGACATATTCTCTTCTCCAGATTTGGAGCAGTTTCTCTTAAGTGGTCAAATGATGAGATGGACGTCTCACTTTGTCTCGTATTGTCCTCCATATTTCCATAAGCTGGAATGGATTCAGACTCTACCAGTGGCAGTAGAATGGGGGATGCAACATCTGAACCGGAATGTCTCAGTTCTTCCACTGATGTCCATGATGAGCTTAGACTTGGAGCCACAGACTCCGATTTCACACTGTCAGAATCCAGAGTTTCCTCATGTGACTCCATCCTAGCTTCTGGTATGGCCCTAAATCTAAATCTCTCCTGTCTTCTGAAGGGGTCACTCTCAGGGGATCTCATGCTTCTCCCTACACTCTCCAAGTCGTTTCTCAGTATCTCTACATTTTTTATGATTTGAATCGCCGGCCCAAACTTAACACCGAAATCAGTCAAGTCCTGTTTCTCAATGCAAACCAGGCTAGCTCCTGACACGTCCTGTTCATAAAGTTTTGTTGCGACCTCAGGGAGTTTGAGGCTACTAATTAGCCACTCTTTCACATGCTCCTTCGTCCAGTCTTCGATTCTCTGTGGGAATCCTCGGAGGTTGCTGACTCTGTTCATACCATGATGTTCAGCATGCTGAGAACCCAAGAAATAAACACATAGGCAGTTGTATTTCTTTTTATACCAATTAACGGTTACTGTACCTGCACATATAGTTGATATTTTTTATTTGCCAAATCACCAATGCCTATTGCTTATTATTATTGAAACTAAGAACAATCCACTGAATATACATTTACTATGCATACATAGAGTTTCAGCTTAAAACTTGCAAACATACCATTGTTGCATGCACTCCACCAATGGACAGTTGTGTTGTGTCTGATGTCATCATCCTACAATTGGTGGAAATACATGAGGTGGAAATACATGAGGTGGAAATACATGAGGTGGAAATACATGAGGTGGAAATACATGAGGTGGAAATACATGAGGTGGAAATACATGAGGTGGAAATACATTCATTTGAAATTAAACAAATTGATGTTTTGGATCACCTCAAGTGTGTTTTTTTAGGTATTGTGTATTTTAATTTTGTTGATTTTTTTATAGTAATGACACACTTTAGATACTTTATTTTTTTAAAATCATCTATTAATGAAAATCATAAATGACCTTGAAGATGGACCCATTGACCGGTCTCTTCATTGACAGATAGCTGGGCGTAGGTGAGTCTGCTCCCTCCCTGCAAAAAAATTAATTGAGGTGTGTTTTTAATCAATCCTATGCTCATGATGTACAGTCGCTTTTACCGATCTGCAAGATGTCTATTAGAAATCACATATTCAAAGTGTCTCCGAGTAGGAGTGATGATCTAGGATCAAGTCCCCCTAGATCATTATGATCTGATAGATAATAGGCAGAATCTACCACACACCCAAACCAATTTAGTGAGGGTGCTGGAGTCAAAATGCTAAACTGGAGACACAGGAAAAAGTCGCTGCACATTTCCAGACAGATGAAAATCTATTTATTTAATTGTGGCTGAGCTTTCGGTCAGTCAACCTACATCAAATCATATGCAAAATAATATTCAAAACTGATGCTAATCAAAACTGATGCTAATCAAAACTGATGCTAATCAAAACTGATGCTAATCATAACCGATGCTAATCAAAACTGATGCTAATCAAAACTGATGCTAATCAAAACTGATGCTAATCAGTACTGATGCTAATCATAACCGATGCTAATCAAAACTGATGCTAATCGAAACTGATACTAATCAATACTCCTACTCTGAGACAGTGAAAACGGGCCCAGACCTTTTGTCTTTTGTTGATTGTTGGACGTATTGACACATTGCAACGTCCTCATTATGAAAATCATAAATTACCTGCGATTGGGAATAAACTCTCTCTTGTAGTTTATCGGTGGATCCATTGAGCGGTCACTCCTCATTGACACACAGCTGGATGTAGGTGACTCTGCACCCTCCCTGTGAAATATACAGTCAGTACCCTAACCCTATAACATAGCTTGTAAAGACAGTTGGAAATCGGGACCCATATTCATCCACATGCAGTGTTCACACTGCACGAGTCTCCTTATCCCTGGGTTTATTGAGATTTTAGCCTAGGGCTATGCAAGTGTTCACACGAGTCTCCGTATCCCTGGGTTTATTGAGTCTCCTTATCCCTGGGTTTATTGAGGTTTTTTAGCCTAGGGCTATGCAAGTCTTCACACTGCACGAGTCTCCTTATCCCTGGGTTTATTGAGATTTTAGCCTAGGGCTATGCAAGTCTTCACACTGCACGAGTCTCCTTATCCCTGGGTTTATTGAGATTTTAGCCTAGGGCTATGCAAGTGTTCACACTGCACGAGTCTCCTTATCCCTGGGTTTATTGAGATTTTAGCCTAGGGCTATGCAAGTCTTCACACTGCACGAGTCTCCTTATCCCTGGGTTTATTGAGATTTTAGCCTAGGGCTATGCAAGTGTTCACACTGCACGAGTCTCCTTATCCCTGGGTTTATTGAGATTTTAGCCTAGGGCTATGCAAGTGTTCACACTGCACGAGTCTCCTTATCCCTGGGTTTATTGAGATTTTAGCCTAGGGCTATGCAAGTGTTCACACTGCACGAGTCTCCTTATCCCTGGGTTTATTGATATTTTAGCCTAGGGCTATGCAAGTCTTCACACTGCACGAGTCTCCTTATCCCTGGGTTTATTGAGATTTTAGCCTAGGGCTATGCAAGTCTTCACACTGCACGAGTCTCCTTATCCCTGGGTTTATTGAGATTTTAGCCTAGGGCTATGCAAGTGTTCACACTGCACGAGTCTCCTTATCCCTGGGTTTATTGAGATTTTAGCCTAGGGCTATGCAAGTCTTCACACTGCACGAGTCTCCTTATCCCTGGGTTTATTGAGATTTTAGCCTAGGGCTATGCAAGTGTTCACACTTACACATTCTAGCACCAACCTTAGCCCAGGGCTAGCTGGCCTTGCTCCGGAGCAGGGTTAGGTCCAACTTTGTAGGACTAGACCCAGAAACCCGGTGCCAAAATAGCCCGTGTGAAACGGGGGTCAAGAAAAACGCATAGAATATTTCACTGTCCAAACACAATAGCTGCATTTTCACTTAATTTTCATATGTTTGTGATGAGTTCTGCACCCTATTTTAATAAGTACATTTATACTATTTCATCCTTCCATCTGAGGACAAAAACCTGACAAAACAACTGTTGGATTTATTATGGATAAATGAATAAACAATATCCCCATTTTAAATAGAATTGTAACTAAGTAAACTTATACTCTGTTTTATTATATCTGATGAACAATATGAGTTCATAAGGGATTGTGAGACACAGACAAGGAGTAATTAAAGTTAATGAACACCATTCCAACTAGGAAGAAACTAATGGGTTGTGGACTGTGGAAACCCATAAGTTCGTTAGCCTATGATTGACCCTACAGAAACTTAGCTCTGGGGTATTTTAGAAAGGCAGTGAGTGCATTCCTAGGGTTTCTGTTCATTAAAACTGTCAGTTCAGTGGTGATCGATAATGTTGAGTGGTCAAAAGTTATCTGGGAGTGTTAGTAAGTTAGAATGAACTTTCACCTCACTTTGTCCCGGTCGAGAGGAGGGGATTCTGTTAAAGCAATGAAATGACGTCATGATCTGTATATAAACTGTTTGTGATTAAGTGGGAGCGCGCTCCGAGAATAAATTCTATTACCTATTATTGAAAGACTGTCTATTTTATGCAAACAAGAAATCTTTGAAATTCTCATAAAATAGATTAAGGATTTTCAATTGATGAAAGCACATTGGCATAATTAAATTACAGTAACAAAAACATACTTTCATCGGTGCGAAAACATTAGTTGCTATGGCTAACAAAAACGGTCTGCTCCCCCACTGTCCCCAGGATATTTTAGCCCAGGATTAACACATGTTAGTGTGAACACAGGATAAGTTAGCCCAGGGCCAGTCTTAGCCCAGGGCTAAGAACATTGCAGTGCGAAAAGGCCTAAAGTGTCTCAGAGTAGTAGTGTTGATTGAGGATCAGTTCCCCTCTGTCCATATAATATTATTCACTATGATCTAAAAGGCAAAGCTGATCCTATAGCAGCACTCCTACTCTGAGACTGTGAATACAGGCCCAAACCTTTTGTCTCTTGTGCCATGTCCTCGGTGGAAGTTGATTGGCTGACCCATTGAGTGATCACTCTTCATTGACAGACAGCTAGGTGACTCTGCTCTCTCCTCCTGGGCCACCAAGCCCTGTTTACCAGGGCAGAGAAGACTTGACCCTGCAACATCCTCATTATACTCCTGTGGGGCGGTGGGACTACTATGCAGCCATTGGCGGACATGTTCACTCTTCCCACTCTCTGCACCCTCAGGCGATACAGTGTTGTCACTCATCCTGTCTCCACACCAGCATTCAGGTTCCTGACAAAGAAAACGAAGCGAGAGGGGTGAGAGGAAAGATCCGAAAAACCGCTCTTTAGCAGTAACTTCTTTATTGAGGATAAGTGTATTTACTGTGACTGTGATATGTGGTTGTCTCACCTTGCTGTCTTAATAAGATGAATGCACTAACTAACTGTAAGTCGCTCTGGATAAGAGCATCTGATAAATGACTGAAATGTCAAATGCTCTTTAACCGTGTATCAAAATCTCCCGCTAACTTCATTCCCTTTCTGAAACTCTCAGCATTGAAACAAGCAGAAGCAATGTACCGGACTTCTTGTCCAAATCATAGAGAAACAGGTCTAGTAAACACACATTCCTATATGACCACAACAGACTAATACCTCTCCTCTGTATAGAAACCACTTGGGAAACTCTCATAGAAAATGTATTGTTTCCCAAACGTGGTAGTTATGTTGTTTGTAGAAAAGGTGTATCATATTGTGTCACCTTCAATAGGCAGACTGTGCATTCCCATGCAGTAGAAAGATACAGTTTCTACAATAGCCAAAGAGGATAAAGGTCATCTGGTTACTCTCTCCTATGGTCCAGGGATACAAGATCAGACACCTCCCCTCGATGACTCAGCAGTGGTTGCACATGCAGTACATTTCATTTGACAGTCATACTTACCCGGACCTTCAGCTTCTCATATGAACTTGTGATTTGAATAGAGTGTCATGGTTATTTGACAACGGCTTACTTCCCAAACATTACCATGAAAAGCAAACAAACCTATTCATTGCCTATCGCCTCATGGAACATGGAGTAGACTGAATGAAAACTTGTGTTTCTGCATTCCAGAGACACATAATATACCAGGGAGTGTACTGTAACTCTGTACTGTAGACTTGCTACGTCAAATAAGATTTTCCCTCGGGAGCCATTTGATTTCAGTACGCTATTGAGTAAACTTGGACCTTCGTCACCCACGGAGTATGTCTGATTTATACATTCAGAATCTCAGTTATTGCATGAGAAATAATCAGTACGATTATTATTATTATAACGAGCCCAACGTAATTAGGCTGCATTCATTTGTAATAATTAGACTAATTACAGCAGTATTTTTAGTTTAGAAAGCATTTGTGTAGACAATAACAGAATATATCCAAGACTTTAAACAGAACCTTACCACTCTGAGTCCTAACTTCACTCATA
The DNA here is from genome assembly GCF_021184085.1 of Oncorhynchus gorbuscha. Classification (NCBI taxonomy): domain Eukaryota; kingdom Metazoa; phylum Chordata; class Actinopteri; order Salmoniformes; family Salmonidae; genus Oncorhynchus; species Oncorhynchus gorbuscha. Next base: position 2,386,495 of record NC_060196.1, on the reverse strand, counting down.
TCTGCACAGTTTGAAAGGTGTGCTCTTAGATCCTGTGCAGCCACAGAAATATCAGTAACCGTTTCCCCACTGTATTCTTGACAATGAACCACTAAACTCGTCAGGTATTCTGGGCCGCACCTAGGAGGTGCCGAATTTAACCCCAGAAGCTACTAATACAGGAGAAACATGGTCTATTTAGTAGCTCACAGCTAGTAGATCCTTAGCCTGTGTCTGAAGAGGTGTGGAGGCTGATATCTGATCATACTGTAGACCTACCCATGATCTCCATATAAGGAAACCAAAGGGCAGGGTCAGGGTTTGTGGGAGGTAGCTTTGGATATATATTTCAGATACTTGTATCTTGGACTAAAATATGTTAGGAAGTAGAATGCAAAACCTATTGACTCCGGTAAGATAAAATAAGAAATAAAAAGCAGTTAGAGGAGCTTCTTCTATGAAGTGTGGTTTGTGTTTTCTACCCTTCTTCACCTCTCAGCTCGACTGTCTCGTTGTTTTATGAAGGCAAAGAGTCTGGGAATGGAGCCAGTGGACCAGTTCTGTGCTGGCTCGATGCCAGTGTTTCTGCCCTCTCCGACACCAACTCCATTACATTATCTGGTGGCAGTCGTCTATACACCACCGCTAGTCTTCAACAACCACAATGTATGTATATATATATATATATAATATACCTTATCATGAGTCAAAGAAAATGATATGGATCCTGTAGGACACAATGAATTGCAGAACACTGAAAAACAATAGTGTACATCTACAGGTTAACGGTTGACATGATATTTTATTTACTGACAGAGATAGAGGAGAATCTAGTACAATACAGAGACTAAAAGGCATACTCTTACATAGTTGGTGAAAGGTGGCGCTCACACAGAACACATACTGTACAACGAGTGGACAAAACATTAAGAACACCTTCTCTTTCCATGACAGCCTGACCAGGTGAATCCAAGTGAAATCTATGATCCCTTATTGATGTCACCTGTTAAATACACTTCAAATCGGTGTACATGAAGGGGAGTAGACAGGCTAAAGAGGGGTTTTTAAGCCTTGAGAGAATTGAGACATGGATTGTGTATGTGTGACATTCAGAGGGTGAATGGGGGGTGCATCTCAATATTAGGAAGGTGTTCTTACTGTTTTGTCCACTCAGTGTAAATCATAATACAATGACAGGTTATATTGACGTGCATAATTAAAATGTAAATATTCTTTCTGATCGTTTAAGGCTGGTTGACGCTTGGCTCTTGTTGCAGAACGACAGAAGGGACGAGAAACAAAGGAGCTGCAGTGCCTGGTTATATAATGGACCTACAGTGGATGTTGAAACACATTGGCTCCCTCACTGAGGAATGTGTCATTTTACATTTGAGGAACTATAAGTGATCATGGACACCTTGGTCTTCATTACAGGGCTAATCACAAAAAAAATGTTTGTGTGTGTTTGTGTGTCAGAGGAGGCTGGTGGGAGGAGCTATAGGAGGATGGGCTCATTGTAATGGCTGGAATGGAATTCATGGAACGGAGTCAAACGTGGTGTCTATATGTTTGATACTGTTCCACATGTTCCATTCCAGTCTATACACTAAGCCGTCCCTATAGCACCTCCCATCAGCCTCCTCAGGTGTGTGTGTGCCACTACGGGTGCATGCATGTGTGTGGCTAAGTGCAGGTAAGTGCTGGTTTTGTTCCACTACGACAGCTGGTCTCTACAGGAGGGGGAAGATATAAAGGGACGGACGATGGCTGGTCTCTACAGGAGGGGGAAGATATAAAGGGACGGACGATGGCTGGTCTCTACAGGAGGGGGAAGATATAAAGGGACGGACGATGGCTGGTCTCTACAGGAGGGGAAGATATAAAGGGACGGATGATGGCTGGTCTCTACAGGAGGGGGAAGATATAAAGGGACGGACGATGGCTGGTCTCTACAGGAGGGGGAAGATATAAAGGGACGGACGATGGCTGGTCTCTACAGGAGGGGGAAGATATAAAGGGACGGACGATGGCTGGTCTCAACAGGAGGGGGAAGATATAAAGGGACGGACGATGGCTGGTCTCAACAGGAGGGGGAAGATATAAAGGGACGGACGATGGCTGGTCTCAACAGGAGGGGGAAGATATAAAGGGACGGACGATGGCTGGTCTCAACATGAGGGGGAAGATATAAAGGGACGGACGATGGCTGGTCTCAACAGGAGGGGGAAGATATAAAGGGACGGACGATGGCTGGTCTCAACAGGAGGGGGAAGATATAAAGGGACAGACGGCTCATTTCCTTTTTTCTTTCTCCGTCCCCAGACACCGCACCCCCTCCAGCAGCAGAGGAGTACCATGGTGACGATCTACAGAGAGAGGGAGAAGGGGATGGAGGGAGAGATAGGGAAAAGAGAGGGAAGGAAGGAGGGAGAGGGTGGGGTAGATTGGGTTGGTGGGTAAGAGATAGGGCGAGAGAGAAAGAGAGAGGGAGGGAGATTGAGAAAGAGAGCGGAAGAGTCACTGTTATTTTGCTGAGTAAAGGATCATAGTGAGTGTGTGATGTAGAGGAAGTTGCAGAGACCTCTTAGTCCACCAGAGGGTGCTGTCCACCCTTTAACACTGACAGGCCATACATAGTACATCTGTTGCATAATAGCATTTAACTCAGCAGTATGCCTTACTCTAAATACCATAAGTAAGTGGTAACTAACTGCAGATATTTCCCCTATTAACACAGGGTTACTGCCCAGATGATCAGTATGTGTGTCACTGTGTGTGTTTCTGTGTGCAAGACTGTGTCCACACATGACCAAGCACACAGGAGTAACTCACCCATGACCCGGGCCTGTAGTCTGACCCGCAAACGTTGGTCCTTCTTCCCCCGGCTGACCAGGGTCAGCTCCTCCTGCAGCACCCCCTCCTGGTGGGTGGTGTACTCACACGTCACCTTCACCCCACCTAGAGGGAGGGAGGGAGGGAGATAGCAGGAGATGGCAGATGGACCAAGATAAACAAGGAACGGATGGAGAGAGGGAGGGAGACAGGGAATGAATGGAGAGAGGGATGGAGACAGGGAATGGACGGAGAGAGGGAGGGAGACAGGGAATGGATGGAGAGAGGGATGGAGACAGGGAATGGACGGAGAGAGGGAGGGAGACAGGGAATGGATGGAGGGAATGGACGGGGAGGGAGGAGACAGGGAATGGATGGAGAGAGAGGGAGACAGGGAGACAGGGAATGGATGGAGAGAGGGAGGGAGACAGGGAATGGAGGGGACAGGGAGAGGGAGGGGGAGACAGGGAATGGAGAGAGGGAGGGAGACAGGGAATGGACGGAGAGAGGGAGGGAGACAGGGAATGGACGGAGAGAGGGAGGGAGACAGGGAATGGACGGAGAGAGGGAGGGAGACAGGGAATGGACGGAGAGAGGGAGGGAGACAGGGAATGGATGGAGAGAGGGAGGGAGACAGGGAAATGGAGAGAGGGAGGGAGACAGGGAATGGACGGAGAGAGGGAGGAGGGAATGGAGACAGGGAATGGATGGAGAGAGGGAGGGAGACAGGGAATGGATGGAGAGAGGGAGGGAGACAGGGAATGGATGGAGAGAGGGAGGGAGACAGGGAATGGATGGAGAGAGGGAGGGAGACAGGGAATGGATGGAGAGAGGGAGGGAGACAGGGAATGGATGGAGAGAGGGAGGGAGACAGGGAATGGATGGAGAGAGGGAGGGAGACAGGGAATGGATGGAGAGAGGGAGGGAGGGAGACAGGGAATGGATGGGGAGAGAGGGAGGGAGACAGGGAATGGATGGAGAGAGGGAGGGAGACAGGGAATGGATGGAGAGAGGGAGGGAGACAGACAGAGGTAGAAAAAGAAAGGGAGAGAAAAAAGAAAGATGGAGACAGTCAATAATACAAGGATAGGAATGGTCGGGGAAAGACTGACATGAAGACAGAGACAAAAAGTCATCAAACGTAAAAAAGTAACATAAGACTGAGAGACAGTAGTCTATTGAGTATTTATAACTAGTATTTACTTCAATGTAACTGGCCATAGCTTCCCCACATACCATAAAATCAGTGTCTGAAATGCTACCATATTCCCTATATTCCCTATCCCCACTAATTTGATCAGGGCCTATAGGGAACATTCAATGTTTCAAGATAATAGAATAGGCTGCTCTCCGTGACACAACCCAGGGTTCTCTTACAGGAAGCCACTCTGAAAGCCCAGAGGGGAGCTCAGATTAATTCCCCCTAAAATTCAAATGGTGCCCTATTCCCTATATTGTGTACGACCTTTGTCCAAAGGACTATGGGCCTGCCGTATGGGCACTGGTCGAAAGCAGTGCACTGTAAATGGAATGGGGTGACAAGGGGACATTTGGGACGAAGCCAGGGAAACACATCAAATTGTATTGGTCACATGTGCAGGTGTAGACCTTAGAGGGAAATGCTTACTTATGAGCCCATAACCAACAGTGCAGATGGAATAAGAAAAATAAATAATAGTAACAAGTAACTAAAGAGCAGCAGTAAAATAACAATAGCGAGACTATATATATATATATATATATATACATATATACATACACATATATACATATATACATATATATATATACATGTAGGTAGAGTTATTAGTGACTCTGCATAGTTGATAACAACAGAGAGTAGCAGAGGTGTAAAAGAGAGGGGGGAGCAATGCAAAATAATCTCTTCTTCTGGTCTCCTCTCTCTGAATTGATTCATGGCTGAAATGGGAGCTGATGGATTGATCTCTTTGGTCTTTGTTTCCCTCTGGTAATGACTGTCTGGTGGTGGTTATATTCCTCTGGTAATGACTGTCTGGTGGTGGTTATATTCCTCTGGTAATGACTGTCTGGTGGTGGTTATATTCCTCTGGTAATGACTGTCTGGTGGTGGTTATATTCCTCTGGTAATGATTCCTCTGGTAATGCCTGTCTGGTGGTGGTTATATTCCTCTGGTAATGACTGTCTGGTGGTGGTTATATTCCTCTGGTAATGACTGTCTGGTGGTGGTTATATTCCTCTGGTAATGACTGTCTGGTGGTTATATTCCTCTGGTAATGACTGTCTGGTGGTAGTTATATTCCTCTGGTAATGACTGTCTGGTGGTGGTTATATTCCTCTGGTAATGACTGTCCTCTGGTAATGACTGTCTGGTGGTGGTTATATTCCTCTGGTAATGACTGTCTGGTGGTGGTTATATTCCTCTGGTAATGACTGTCTGGTGGTGGTTATATTCCTCTGGTAATGACTGTCTGGTGGTGGTTATATTCCTCTGGTAATGACTGTCTGGTGGTGGTTATATTCCTCTGGTAATGACTGTCTGGTGGTGGTTATATTCCTCTGGTAATGACTGTCTGGTGGTGGTTATATTCCTCTGGTAATGACTGTCTGGTGGTAGTTATATTCCTCTGGTAATGACTGTCTGGTGGTGGTTATATTCCTCTGGTAATGACTGTCTGGTGGTGGTTATATTCCTCTGGTAATGACTGTCTGGTGGTGGTTATATTCCTCTGGTAATGACTGTCTGGTGGTGGTTATATTCCTCTGGTAATGACTGTCTGGTGGTGGTTATATTCCTCTGGTAATGACTGTCTGGTGGTGGTTATATTCCTCTGGTAATGACTGTCTGGTGGTGGTTATATTCCTCTGGTAATGACTGTCTGACTGTCTGGTGGTGGTTATATTCCTCTGGTAATGACTGTCTGGTGGTGGTTATATTCCTCTGGTAATGACTGTCTGGTGGTAGTTATATTCCTCTGGTAATGACTGTCTGGTGGTGGTTATATTCCTCTGGTAATGACTGTCTGGTGGTGGTTATATTCCTCTCTTGTCATGCAGGTGAAAGAGGACCCAAAGCGACTTAACAGAAACAGAGTTTATTTAAGTCCAAACAGGGAATAACAGAAATCCTCTAGTCTGTAGAGGGGAATAACTGGAGAAGCGGCCACAGACTGCAGGTCGCCCGGGTAGGCGCAGGCCGTAGTAGACAGAGACACCTGCTCACACGCAGCATCTGATGAAGGCAAAAACACGACAGGACAGGGCGATACACAATCACAGCAAAAACACGACAGGACAGGGCGAAACGCAATCACAGCATGGTGAATACTAAACAAGGAACCGACGGGACAGGAACGGAACACAAAGGAATAAATACTAATCAGGGAAAGGATCGGGAACAGGTGTGGGAAGACTAAATGATGATTAGGGAATAGGAACAGCTGGGAGCAGGAACGGAACGATAGAGAGAAGAGAGAGGAGAGAGAGAGGGGGAGAGAGAGGGATAGAAAAAGGGAACGAACCTAATAAGACCAGCAGGGGAAACGAACAGAAGGAAAAGCAAAATGACAAGATGATATAAGACAAAACATGACAGTACCCCCCACTCACCGAGCGCCTCCTGGCGCTCTCGAGGAGGAACACTGGCGGCAACGGAGGAAATCATAGATCAAACGGTCCAGCACGTCCCGAGAAAGAACCCAACTCCTCTCCTCAGGACCGTAACGAAAAACGATAAAAAGGGAAACTAGGGTACTACTCTAAAAAAAAAATGAGAACTAGGGACAGACTGAGACACAGCAAGGGCAGGAACAAGAACAGGAGAGATGCGATGGCAGGGAACAGACTGAGACCCAGCAAGACCAGGAGCAGAAGCAGAAAAAAATTACCAGACTTCTTCTGCGCGCAGTCTGAACACGCAGCCACGAAACGGCGCGTGTCACGCTCCTGAGTCGGCCACCAAAAGCGCTGGCGAATAGACGCAAGAGTGCCTCGAACACCGGGATGACCAGCTAACTTGGCAGAGTGAGCCCACTGAAGAACAGCCAGACGAGTGGAAACAGGAACGAAAAGGAGGTTACTAGGACAAGCGCGCGGCGACGCAGTGTGCGTGAGTGCTTGCTTAACCTGTCTTTCAATTCCCCAGACTGTCAACCCGACAACACGCCCATAAGGAAGAATCCCCTCGAGATCAGTAGAAGCCACAGAAGAACTAAACAGACGGGATAAGGCATCAGGCTTGGTGTTCTTGCTACCCGGACGGTAAGAAATCACAAACTCGAAACGAGCGAAAAACAACGCCCAACGAGCTTGACGGGCATTAAGTCGTTTGGCAGAACGGATGTACTCAAGGTTCTTATGGTCTGTCCAAACGACAAAAGGAACGGTCGCCCCTCCAACCACTGTCGCCATTCGCCTAGGGCTAAGCGGATGGCGAGCAGTTCACGGTTACCCACATCATAGTTGCGCTCAGATGGCGACAGGCGATGAGAAAAATAAGCGCAAGGATGAACCTTATCGTCAGACTGGAAGCGCTGGGATAGAATGGCTCCCACGCCTACCTCTGAAGGCCAACCTCGACAATGAATTGTCTAGTGACGTCAGGAGTAACGAGGATAGGAGCGGACGTAAAACGTTCTTTTAGAAGATCAAAAGCTCCCTGGGCGGAACCGACCACTTAAAACACGTCTTGACAGAAGTAAGAGCTGTGAGAGGGGCAGCAACTTGACCGAAATTACGAATGAAACGCCGATAGAAATTAGCGAAACCTAAAAAGCGCTGCAACTCGACACGTGACCTTGGAACGGGCCAATCACTGACAGCTTGGACCTTAGCGGAATCCATCTGAATGCCTTCAGCGGAAATAACGGAACCGAGAAAAGTAACGGAGGAGACATGAAAAGAGCACTTCTCAGCCTTTACGTAGACAATTCTCTAAAAGGCGCTGTAGAACACGTCGAACGTGCTGAACATGAATCTCGAGTGACGGAGAAAAATCAGGATATCGTCAAGATAGACAAAAACAAAAATGTTCAGCATGTCTCTCAGAACATCATTAACTAATGCCTGAAAAACAGCTGGCGCATTGGCGAGACCGAACGGCAGAACCCGGTACTCAAAATGCCCTAACGGAGTGTTAAACGCCGTTTTCCACTCGTCCCCCTCTCTGATGCGCACGAGATGGTAAGCGTTACGAAGGTCCAACTTAGTAAAGCACCTGGCTCCCTGCAGAATCTCGAAGGCTGATGACATAAGGGGAAGCGGATAACGATTCTTAACCGTTATGTCATTCAGCCTCGATAATCCACGCAGGGGCGCAGAGTACCGTCCTTCTTCTTAACAAAAAGAACCCCGCCCCGGCCGGAGAAGAAGAAGGCACTATGGTACCGGCGTCAAGAGACACAGACAAATAATCCTCGAGAGCCTTACGTTCGGGAGCCGACAGAGAGTATAGTCTACCTCGAGGAGGAGTGGTCCCCGGAAGGAGATCAATACTACAATCATACGACCGGTGAGGAGGAAGGGAGTTGGCTCGGGACCGACTGAAGACCGTGCGCAGATCATGATATTCCTCCGGCACTCCTGTCAAATCGCCAGGTTCCTCCTGGGAAGTAGGGACAGAAGAAACGGGAGGGATGGCAGACATTAAACACTTCACATGACAAGAAACGTTCCAGGATAGGATAGAATTACTAGACCAATTAATAGAAGGATTATGACATACTAGCCAGGGATGACCCAAAACAACAGGTGTAAACGGTGAACGGAAAATCAAAAAAGAAATAGTCTCACTGTGGTTACCAGATACTGTGAGGGTTAAAGGTAGTGTCTCAAATCTGATACTGGGAAGATGACTACCATCTAAGGCAAACATGGGCGTAGGCTTGTCTAACGGTCTGAAAGGAATGTTATGTTTCCGAACCCATGCTTCGTCCATGAAACAACCCTCAGCCCCAGAGTCAATCAAGGCACTGCATGTAGCACCCGAACCGGTCCAGCGTAGATGGACCGACATAGTAGTACAAGATCTAGATGAAGAGACCAGAGTAGTAGCGCTCACCAGTAGCCCTCCGCTTACTGATGGGCTCTGGCCTCTTACTGGACATGAATTAACAAATGTCCAGCAACTCCGCAATAGAGGCACAGGCGGTTGGTGATCCTCCGTTCCCTCTCCTTAGTCGAGATGCGAATCCCTCCCAGCTGCATGGGCTCAGTCTCAAAGCCGGCCCTAGGCCTCCCTACCAAAAACTGAACGGTCAAAAACCCGAATCATCTCCTCTTTAAAGTTCTGGAACTTGTTAGAGCAATCAGCCCTTGCCTCCCAGATAGCTGTGCCCCATTCTCGAGCCCGGCCAGTAAGGAGTGAAATGACGTAAGCAACCCGAGCTCTCTCTCTAGAGTATGTGTTGGGTTGGAGAGAGAACACAATCTCACACTGCGTGAGAAAGGAGCGGCACTCAGTGGGCTGCCCGGAGTAGCAAGGTGGGTTATTAACCCTAGGTTCTGGAGGCTCGGCAGGCCAGGAAGTAACAGGTGGCACGAGACGAGACTCTGGAACTGTCCAGAGAGGTCGGAAACCTGAGCGGCCAGGTTCTCCACGGCATGGCGAGCAGCAGACAATTCCTGCTCGTGTCTGCCGAGCATGGCTCCTTGGATCTCGACGGCAGTGTAACGAGCGTCTGAAGTCGCTGGGTCCATTACTTGGTCGGTTCCTTCTGTCATGCAGGTGAAAGAGGACCCAAAAGCGACTTAACAGAAACAGAGTTTATTTAAGTCCAAACAGGGAATAACAGAAATCCTCTAGTCTGTAGAGGGGAATAACTGGAGAAGCGGCCACAGACTGCAGGTCGCTTCGGGTAGGCGCAGGCCGTAGTAGACAGAGACACCTGCTCACACGCAGCATCTGATGAAGGCAAAAACACGACAGGACAGGACAAGGGCAGCAAAAACACGACAGGACATCAACGCAATCACAGCATGGTGAATACAAAACAAGGAACCGACGGGACAGGAACGGAACACAAAGGAATAAATAGGGACTCTAATCAGGGGAAAGGATCGGGAACAGGTGTGGGAAGACTAAATGATGATTAGGGGAATAGGAACAGCTGGGAGCAGGAACGGAACGATAGAGAGAGGAGAGAGAGGGAGGGGGAGAGAGAGGGATAGAAAAAGGGAACGAACCTAATAAGACCAGCAGGGGGAAACGAACAGAAGGAAAAGCAAAATGACAAGATGATATAAGACAAAACTGATGGTGGTTATATTCCTCTGGTAATGACTGTCTGGTGGTGGTTATATTCCTCTGGTAATGACTGTCTGGTGGTAGTTATATTCCTCTGGTAATAACTGTCTGGTGGTGGTTATATTCCTCTGGTAATGACTGTCTGGTGGTGGTTATATTCCTCTGGTAATGACTGTCTGATGGTGGTTATATTCCTCTGGTAATGACTGTCTGATGGTGGTTATATTCCTCTGGTAATGACTGTCTGATGGTGGTTATATTCCTCTGGTAATGACTGTCTGGTGGTGGTTATATTCCTCTGGTAATGACTGTCTGGTGGTGGTTATATTCCTCTGGTAATGACTGTCTGATGGTGGTTATATTCCTCTGGTAATGACTGTCTGGTGGTAGTTATATTCCTCTGGTAATGACTGTCTGATGGTGGTTAAATTCCTCTGGTATGATGATTCCTCTGTAATGACTGTCTGGTGGTGGTTATATTCCTCTGGTAATGACTGTCTGGTGGTGGTTATATTCCTCTGGTAATGACTGTCTGGTGGTGGTTATATTCCTCTGGTAATGACTGTCTGATGGTGGTTATATTCCTCTGGTAATGACTGTCTGATGGTGGTTATATTCCTCTGGGTGGTTATATTCCTCTGGTAATGACTGTCTGGTGGTGGTTATATTCCTCTGGTACTGTCTGATGGTGACTAGTAATGTCTGGTGGTGGTGGTCTGATGGTATATTCCTCTGGTAATGACTGTCTGGTGGTGGTTATATTCCTCTGGTAATGACTGTCTGGTGGTGGTTATATTCCTCTGGTAATGACTGTCTGATGGTGGTTATATTCCTCTTAATGACTGTCTGGTGGTGGTTATATTCCTCTGGTAATGACTGTCTGGTGGTGGTTATATTCACTCTGGTAATGACTGTCTGGTGGTAGTTATATTCCTCTAGTAATGACTGTCTGATGGTGGTTATATTCCTCTGGTAATGACTGTCTGGTGGTGGTTATATTCCTCTGGTAATGACTGTCTGATGGTGGTTATATTCCTCTGGTAATGACTGTCTGGTGGTGGTTATATTCCTCTGGTAATGACTGTCTGATGGTGGTTATATTCCTCTGGTAATGACTGTCTGGTGGTGGTTATATTCCTCTGGTAATGACTGTCTGGTGGTGGTTATATTCCTCTGGTAATGACTGTCTGATGGTGGTTATATTCCTCTGGTAATGACTGTCTGATGGTGGTCTGGTAATGACTGTCTGGTGGTAGTTATATTCCTCTGGTAATGACTGTCTGATGGTGGTTATATTCCTCTGGTAATGACTGTCTGGTGGTAGTTATATTCCTCTGGTAATGACTGTCTGGTGGTGGTTATATTCCTCTGGTAATGACTGTCTGATGGTGGTGGGTTATATTCCTCTGGTAATGACTGTCTGGTGGTGGTTATATTCCTCTGGTAATGACTGTCTGATGGTGGTTATATTCCTCTGGTAATGACTGTCTGGTGGTGGTTATATTCCTCTGGTAGTTGGTATATTCCTCTGGTAATGACTGTCTGGTGGTGGTTATATTCCTCTGGTAATGACTGTCTGGTGGTGGTTATATTCCTCTGGTAATGACTGTCTGGTGGTGGTTATATTCCTCTGGTAATGACTGTCTGATGGTGGTTATATTCCTCTGGTAATGACTGTCTGGTGGTAGTTATATTCCTCTGGTTATATTCCTCTTGTAATGACTGTCTGGTGGTGGTTATATTCCTCTGGTAATGACTGTCTGGTGGTGGTTATATTCCTCTGGTAATGACTGTCTGGTGGTGGTTATATTCCTCTGGTAATGACTGTCTGGTGGTGGTTATATTCCTCTGGTAATGACTGTCTGGTGGTGGTTATATTCTGGTAATGACTGTCTGATGGTAGTTATATTCCTCTGGTAATGACTGTCTGGTGGTGGTTATATTCCTCTGGTAATGACTGTCTGGTGGTGGTTATATTCCTCTGGTAATGACTGTCTGGTGGTGGTTATATTCCTCTGGTAATGACTGTCTGATGGTGGTTATATTCCTCTGGTAATGACTGTCTGGTGGTGGTTATATTCCTCTGGTAATGACTGTCTGGTGGTGGTTATATTCCTCTGGTAATCTGTCTGATGGTGGTTATATTCCTCTGGTAATGACTGTCTGATGGTGGTTATATTCTCTGTAATGACTGTCTGGTGGTGGTTATATTCCTCTGGTAATGACTGTCTGGTGGTAGTTATATTCCTCTGGTAATGACTGTCTGGTGGTGGTTATATTCCTCTGGTAATGACTGTCTGGTGGTGGTTATATTCCTCTGGTAATGACTGTCTGGTGGTAGTTATATTCCTCTGGTAATGACTGTCTGGTGGTGGTTATATTCCTCTGGTAATGACTGTCTGGATGGTGGTTATATTCCTCTGGTAATGACTGTCTGGTGGTAGTTATATTCCTCTGGTAATGACTGTCTGATGGTGTTATATCTGGTAATGACTGTCTGGTGGTTAGTTATATTCCTCTGGTAATGACTGTCTGGTGGTGGTTATATTCCTCTGGTAATGACTGTCTGTGGTTATATTCCTCTGGTAATGACTGTCTGGTGGTAGTTATATTCCTCTGGTAATAACTGTCTGATCTGGTAATGACTGTCTGGATGGTGGTTATATTCTGGTAATGACTGTCTGGTGGTGGTTATATTCCTCTGGTAATGACTGTCTGGTGGTGGTTATATTCCTCTGGTAATAACTGTCTGGTGGTGGTTATATTCCTCTGGTAATGACTGTCTGATGGTGGTTATATTCTCTGGTAATGACTGTCTGGTGGTGGTTATATTCCTCTGGTAATGACTGTCTGGTGGTGGTTATATTCCTCTGGTAATAACTGTCTGGTGGTGGTTATATTCCTCTGGTAATGACTGTCTGGTGGTGGTTATATTCCTCTGGTAATGACTGTCTGATGGTGGTTATATTCCTCTGGTAATGACTGTCTGGTGGTGGTTATATTCCTCTGGTAATGACTGTCTGGTGGTAGTTATATTCCTCTGGTAATGACTGTCTGATGGTGGTTATATTCCTCTGGTAATGACTGTCTGGTGGTGGTTATATTCCTCTGGTAATGACTGTCTGATGGTGGTTATATTCCTCTGGTAATAACTGTCTGGTGGTGGTTATATTCCTCTGGTAATGACTGTCTGGTGGTGGTTATATTCCTCTGGTAATGACTGTCTGGTGGTGGTTATATTCCTCTGGTAATGACTGTCTGGTGGTGGTTATATTCCTCTGGTAATGACTGTCTGGTGGTTATATTCCTCTGGTAATGACTGTCTGGTGGTGGTTATATTCCTCTGGTAATGACTGTCTGGTGGTAGTTATATTCCTCTGGTCTGGTAATGACTGTCTGATGGTGGTTATATTCCTCTGGTAATGACTGTCTGGTGGTGGTTATATTCCTCTGGTAATGACTGTCTGGTGGTGGTTATATTCCTCTAGTAATGACTGTCTGGATGGTGGTTATATTCCTCTGGTAATGACTGTCTGGTGGTAGTTATATTCCTCTGGTAATGACTGTCTGGTGGTGGTTATATTCCTCTGGTAATGACTGTCTGGTGGTGGTTATATTCCTCTGGTAATGACTGTCTGGTGGTGGTTATATTCTGGTAATAAGTGGTGGTTATATTCCTCTGGTAATGACTGTCTGGTGGTGGTTATATTCCTCTGGTAATGACTGTCTGGTGGTGGTTATATTCTCTGGTAATGACTGTCTGGTGGTGGTTATATTCCTCTGGTAATGACTGTCTGGTGGTGGTTATATTCCTCTGGTAATGACTGTCTGGTGGTGGTTATATTCCTCTGGTAATGACTGTCTGGTGGTGGTTATATTCCTCTGGTAATGACTGTCTGGTGGTGGTTATATTCCTCTGGTAATGACTGTCTGGTGGTGGTTATATTCCTCTGGTAATGACTGTCTGATGGTGGTTATATTCCTCTGGTAATGACTGTCTGGTGGTAGTTATATTCCTCTGGGTAATGACTGTCTGATGGTGGTTATATTCCTCTGGTAATGACTGTCTGGTGGTAGTTATATTCCTCTGGTAATGACTGTCTGGTGGTGGTTATATTCCTCTGGTAATGATCATTAGTCTGATGGTGGTTATATTCCTCTGGTAATGACTGTCTGGTGGTGGTTTGATATTCTCTGGTAATGACTGTCTGGTGGTGGTTATATTCCTCTGGTAATGACTGTCTGGTGGTGGTTATATTCCTCTGGTAATGACTGTCTGGTGGTGGTTATATTCCTCTGGTAATGACTGTCTGGTGGTGGTTATATTCGTCTCTGGTAATGACTGTCTGATGGTGGTTATATTCCTCTGGTAATGACTGTCTGGTGGTGGTTATATTCCTCTGGTAATGACTGTCTGGTGGTGGTTATATTCCTCTGGTAATGACTGTCTGATGGTGGTTATATTCCTCTGGTAATGACTGTCTGGTGGTGGTTATATTCTCTGGTAATGACTGTCTGATGGTAGTTATATTCCTCTGGTAATAACTGTCTGATGGTGGTTATATTCCTCTAGTAATGACTGTCTGATGGTGGTTATATTCCTCTGGTAATGACTGTCTGGTGGTGGTTATATTCCTCTGGTAATGACTGTCTGGTGGTGGTTATATTCCTCTGGTAATGACTGTATGGTGGTGGTTATATTCCTCTAGTAATGGTCTGGTGGTAGTTATATTCCTCTGGTAATGACTGTCTGGTGGTAGTTATATTCCTCTGGTAATGACTGTCTGGTGGTGGTTATATTCCTCTGGTAATGACTGTCTGATGGTGGTTATATTCCTCTGGTAATGACTGTCTGGTGGTGGTTATATTCCTCTGGTAATGACTGTCTGGTGGTGGTTATATTCCTCTGGTAATGACTGTCTGGTGGTGGTTATATTCCTCTGGTAATGACTGTCTGGTGGTGGTTATATTCCTCTGGTAATGACTGTCTGATGGTGGTTATATTCCTCTGGTAATGACTGTCTGGTGGTGGTTATATTCCTCTGGTAATGACTGTCTGATAAGGTGGTTATATTCCTCTGGTAATGATTCCTCCTCTGGTAATGACTGTCTGATGGTGGTTATATTCCTCTGGTAATGACTGTCTGGTGGTAGTTATATTCCTCTAGTAATGACTGTCTGATGGTGGTTATATTCCTCTGGTAATGACTGTCTGGTGGTATTCCTCTGGTTATGGTGGTTATTCCTCTGGTAATGACTGTCTGGTGGTAGTTATATTCCTCTGGTAATGACTGTCTGGTGGTGGTTATATTCCTCTGGTAATGACTGTCTGGTGGTGGTTATATTCCTCTGGTAATGACTGTCTGGTGGTGGTTATATTCCTCTGGTAATGACTGTCTGGTGGTGGTTATATTCCTCTGGTAATGACTGTCTGGTGGTGGTTATATTCCTCTGGTAATGACTGTCTGGTGGTGGTTATATTCCTCTGGTAATGACTGTCTGATGGTGGTTATATTCCTCTGGTAATGACTGTCTGGTGGTGGTTATATTCCTCTGGTAATGACTGTCTGGTGGTGGTTATATTCCTCTGGTAATGACTGTCTGGTGGTGGTTATATTCCTCTGGTAATGACTGTCTGGTGGTGGTTATGACTGTCTATGGTAGTTATATTCCTCTGGTAATGACTGTCTGTCTGTTATATTCCTCTGGTGCAGTCTGGTTTATATTCTCTGGTAATGACTGTCTGATGGTGGTTATATTCCTCTGGTAATGACTGTCTGGTGGTGGTTATATTCCTCTGGTAATGACTGTCTGATGGTGGTTATATTCCTCTGGTAATGACTGTCTGGTGGTGTTATATTCCTCTGGTAATGACTGTCTGGTGGTGGTTATATTCCTCTGGTAATGACTGTCTGATGGTGGTTATATTCCTCTGGTAATGACTGTCTGGTGGTAGTTATATTCCTCTGGTAATGACTGGTGGTGGTTATATTCCTCTGGTAATGACTGTCTGGTGGTGGTTATATTCCTCTAGTAATGACTGTCTGGTGGTGGTTATATTCCTCTGGTAATGACTGTCTGGTGGTGGTTATATTCCTCTGGTAATGACTGTCTGATGGTGGTTATATTCCTCTGGTAATAACTGTAATGACTGTCTGATGGTGGTTATATTCCTCTGGTAATGACTGTCTGATGGTGGTTATATTCCTCTAGTAATGACTGTCTGGTGGTGGTTATATTCCTCTGGTAATGACTGTCTGGTGGTGGTTATATTCCTCTGGTAATGACTGTCTGATGGTGGTTATATTCCTCTGGTAATGACTGTCTGGTGGTGGTTATATTCAGAAGACTCTGGTAATGACTGTCTGGTGGTGGTTATATTCCTCTGGTAATGACTGTCTGATGGTGGTTATATTCCTCTGGTAATGACTGTCTGGTGGTGGTTATATTCCTCTGGTAATGCCTGTCTGATGGTGGTTATATTCCTCTGGTAATGACTGTCTGATGGTGGTTATATTCCTCTGGTAATAACTGTCTGATGGTGGTTATATTCCTCTGGTAATGACTGTCTGGTGGTGGTTATATTCCTCTGGTAATGACTGTCTGGTGGTGGTTATATTCCTCTGGTAATGACTGTCTGATGGTGGTTATATTCCTCTGGTAATGACTGTCTGGTGGTGGTTATATTCACTCTGGTAATGACTGTCTGGTGGTGGTTATATTCCTCTGGTAATGACTGTCTGGTGGTGGTTATATTCCTCTGGTAATGACTGTCTGATGGTGGTTATATTCCTCTGGTAATGACTGTCTGGTGGTGGTTATATTCCTCTGGTAATGACTGTCTGATGGTGGTTATATTCCTCTGGTAATGACTGTCTGATGGTGGTTATATTCCTCTGGTAATGACTGTCTGGTGGTGGTTATATTCCTCTGGTAATGACTGTCTGGTGGTGGTTATATTCCTCTGGTAATGACTGTCTGGTGGTGGTTATATTCCTCTGGTAATGACTGTCTGGTGGTGGTTATATTCCTCTGGTAATGACTGTCTGGTGGTGGTTATATTCCTCTGGTAATGACTGTCTGGTGGTGGTTATATTCCTCCTAGTAATGACTGTCTGGTGGTAGTTATATTCCTCTGGTAATGACTGTCTGGTGGTGGTTATATTCCTCTGGTAATGACTGTCTGATGGTGGTTATATTCCTCTGGTAATGACTGTCTGGTGGTGGTTATATTCCTCTGGTAATGACTGTCTGGTGGTGGTTATATTCCTCTGGTAATGACTGTCTGGTGGTGGTTATATTCCTCTGGTAATGACTGTCTGGTGGTGGTTATATTCCTCTGGTAATGACTGTCTGATGGTGGTTATATTCCTCTGGTAATGACTGTCTGGTGGTGGTTATATTCCTCTGGTAATGACTGTCTGGTGGTGGTTATATTCCTCTGGTAATGACTGTCTGGTGGTGGTTATATTCCTCTGGTAATGACTGTCTGGTGGTGGTTATATTCCTCTGGTAATGACTGTCTGGTGGTGGTTATATTCCTCTGGTAATGACTGTCTGGTGGTTATATTCCTCTGGTAATGACTGTCTGGTGGTGGTTATATTCCTCTGTTATATTCTAGTAATGACTGTCTGGTGGTGGTTATATTCCTCTGGTAATGACTGTCTGGTGGTGGTTATATTCCTCTGGTAATGACTGTCTGGTGGTGGTTATATTCCTCTAGTAATGACTGTCTGGTGGTGGTTATATTCCTCTGGTAATGACTGTCTGGTGGTGGTTATATTCCTCTGGTAATGACTGTCTGGTGGTGGTTATATTCCTCTGGTAATGACTGTCTGATGGTGGTTATATTCCTCTGGTAATGACTGTCTGATGGTGGTTATATTCCTCTGGTAATGACTGTCTGGTGGTGGTTATATTCCTCTGGTAATGACTGTCTGATGGTGGTTATATTCCTCTGGTAATGACTGTCTGATGGTGGTTATATTCCTCTAGTAATGACTGTCTGGTGGTGGTTATATTCCTCTGGTAATACTGTCTGGTGGTGGGTTATATTCTGATGGTGGTAATTCCTCTGGTAATGATGGTGGTGGTTATATTCCTCTGGTAATGACTGTCTGGTGGTGGTTATATTCCTCTAGTAATGACTGTCTGGTGGTGGTTATATTCCTCTGGTAATGACTGTCTGGTGGTGGTTATATTCCTCTGGTAATGACTGTCTGATGGTGGTTATATTCCTCTGGTAATGACTGTCTGATGGTGGTTATATTCCTCTGGTAATGACTGTCTGATGGTGGTTATATTCCTCTGGTAATGACTGTCTGGTGGTGGTTATATTCCTCTGGTAATGACTGTCTGATGGTGGTTATATTCCTCTGGTAATGACTGTCTGATGGTGGTTATATTCCTCTGGTAATGACTGTCTGGTGGTGGTTATATTCCTCTGGTAATGACTGTCTGGTGGTGGTTATATTCCTCTAGTAATGACTGTCTGATGGTGGTTATATTCCTCTGGTAATGACTGTCTGGTGGTGGTTATATTCCTCTGGTAATGACTGTCTGATGGTGGTTATATTCCTCTGGTAATGACTGTCTGGTGGTAGTTATATTCCTCTAGTAATGACTGTAATGACTGTCTGGTGGTGGTTATATTCCTCTGTGGTTATATGTAATAACTGTCTGGTGTGGTTATATTCCTCTCTGGTAATGACTGTCTGGTGGTGGTTATATTCCTCTGGTAATGACTGTCTGGTGGTGGTTATATTCCTCTGGTAATGAACTGTCTGGTGGTGGTTATATTCCTCTGGTAATGACTGTCTGGTTATATTCTAGTACGACTCTGGTAATGACTGTTATGTTATATTCCTCTGGTAATGACTGTCTGATGGTGGTTATATTCCTCTGGTAATGACTGTCTGGTGGTGGTTATATTCCTCTGGTAATGACTGTCTGATGGTGGTTATATTCCTCTGGTAATGACTGTCTGATGGTGGTTATATTCCTCTGGTAATGACTGTCTGGTGGTGGTTATATTCCTCTGGTAATGACTGTCTGATGGTGGTTATATTCCTCTGGTAATGACTGTCTGGTGGTGGTTATATTCCTCTGGTAATGACTGTCTGGTGGTGGTTATATTCTCTGGTAATGACTGTCTGGTGGTGGTTATATTCCTCTGGTAATGACTGTCTGGTGGTAGTTATATTCCTCTGGTAATGACTGTCTGATGGTGGTTATATTCCTCTGGTAATGACTGTCTGATGGTGGTTATATTCCTCTGGTAATGACTGTCTGATGGTAGTTATATTCCTCTGGTAATGACTGTCTGGTGGTAGTTATATTCCTCTAGTAATGAGCTGTCTGGTGGTGGTTATATTCCTCTGGTAATGACTGTCTGATGGTGGAATATATTCCTCTGGTAATGACTGTCTGATGGTGGTTATATTCCTCTGGTAATGACTGTCTGGTGGTGGTTATATTCACTCTAGTAATGACTGTCTGGTGGTGGTTATATTCCTCTGGTAATGACTGTCTGATGGTGGTTATATTCCTCTGGTAATGACTGTCTAGTAATGACTGTCTGTGGTGGTTATATTCCTCTGGTAATGCCTGTCTGGTGGTGGTTATATTCCTCTGGTAATGACTGTCTGGTGGTGAATCGTCTGGTGGTTATATTCCTCTGGTAATAATAAGTCTGGTAGTTATATTCCTCTAGTAATGCCTGTCTGGTGGTGGTTACTTCCTCTGGTAATGACTGTCTGGTGGTGGTTATATTCCTCTGGTAATGACTGTCTGGTGGTGGTTATATTCCTCTGGTAATGACTGTCTGGTGGTAGTTATATTCCTCTGGTAATATAACTGTCTGGTGGTGGTTATATTCTCTCTGGTAATGACTGTCTGGTGGTGGTTATATTCCTCTGGTAATGACTGTCTGGTGGTGGTTATATTCCTCTGGTAATGACTGTCTGATGGTAGTTATATTCCTCTGGTAATGACTGTCTGGTGGTGGTTATATTCCTCTGGTAATGACTGTCTGGTGGTGGTTATATTCCTCTGGTAATGACTGTCTGGTGGTGGTTATATTCCTCTGGTAATGACTGTCTGGTGGTAGTTATATTCCTCTGGTAATGACTGTCTGGTGGTGGTTATATTCCTCTGGTAATGACTGTCTGATGCTGGTCTGGTAATTCCTCTGGTAATGACTGTCTGATGGTGGTCTGGTAATGACTGTCTGGTGGTGGTTATATTCCTCTGGTAATGACTGTCTGGTGGTGGTTATATTCCTCTGGTAATGACTGTCTGGTGGTGGTTATATAACCTCTGGTAATGACTGTCTGGTGGTGGTTATATTCCTCTAGTAATGACTGTCTGGTGGTAGTTATATTCTCTAGTAATGACTGTCTGGTGGTTATATTCCTCTGGTAATGGTTATATTCCTCTGGTAATGACTGTCTGGTGGTGGTTATATTCCTCTAGTAATGACTGTCTGATGGTGGTTATATTCCTAATGCCTGTCTGGTTAATTCCTCTGGTAATGCCTGTCTATATTCCTCTGGTAATGGTGGGTTATATTCCTCTGGTAATGACTGTCTGGTGGTGGTTATATTCCTCTAGTAATGACTGTCTGGTGGTAGTTATATTCCTCTAGTAATGACTGTCTGGTGGTGGTTATATTCCTCTGGTAATGCCTGATGGTGGTTATATTCCTCTGGTAATGACTGTCTGGTGGTGGTTATATTCCTCTGGTAATGACTGTCTGGTGGTGGTTATATTCCTCTGGTAATGACTGTCTGTGGTGGTTATATTCCTCTGGTAATGACTGTCTGATGGTGGTTTATATTCCTCTGGTAATGACTGTCTGGTGGTAGTTATATTCCTCTAGTAATGACTGTCTGGTGGTAGTTATATTCCTCTGGTAATGACTGTCTGGTGGTGGTTATATTCACTCTGGTAATGACTGTCTGATGGTGGTTATATTCCTCTGGTAATGACTGTCTGGTGGTGGTTATATTCCTCTGGTAATGACTGTCTGGTGGTGGTTATATTCCTCTGGTAATGACTGTCTGGTGGTGGTTATATTCCTCTGGTAATGACTGTCTGGTGGTAGTTATATTCCTCTAGTAATGACGTCTGATGGTGGTTATATTCCTCTGGTAATGACTGTCTGGTGGTGGTTATATTCCTCTGGTAATAACTGTCTGGTGGTGGTTATATTCCTCTGGTAATCCCTGGTAATGACTGTCTGGTGGTAGTTATATTCCTCTGGTAATGACTGTCTGGTGGTGGTTATATTCCTCTGGTAATGACTGTCTGGTGGTGGTTATATTCCTCTGGTAATGACTGTCTGGTGGTAGTTATATTCCTCTGGTAATGACTGTCTGGTGGTAGTTATATTCCTCTGGTAATGACTGTCTGGTGGTAGTTATATTCCTCTAGTAATGACTGTCTGGTGGTGGTTATATTCCTCTGGTAATGACTGTCTGGTGGTGGTTATATTCCTCTGTTATATTCCTCTGGTAATGACTGTCTGGTGGTGAGTTATATTCCTCTAGTAATGACTGTCTGATGGTGGTTATATTCCTCTGGTAATGACTGTCTGGTGGTAGTTATATTCTCTCTGGTAATGACTGTCTGGTGGTAGTTATATTCTGGTAATGACTCTAGTAATGACTGTCTGATGGTAGTTATATTCCTCTGGGAATGACTGTCTGTGGTAATGACTGTCTGATGTGGTGGTTATATTCCTCTAGTAATGACTGTCTGGTGGTGGTTATATTCCTCTGGTAATGACTGTCTGGTGGTGGTTATATTCCTCTAGTAATGACTGTCTGATGGTAGTTATATCCCTCTGGTAATGACTGTCTGGTGGTGGTTATATTCCTCTGGTAATGACTGTCTGGTGGTGGTTATATTCCTCTGTTATATTCCTCTAGTAATGACTGTCTGATGGTGGTTATATTCCTCTAGTAATGCCTGTCTGGTGGTGGTTATATTCCTCTGGTAATGACCTGTCTGGTGGTAGTTATATTCCTCTAGTAATGACTGTCTGATGGTGGTTATATTCCTCTGGTAATGACTGTCTGGTGGTGGTTATATTCCTCTGGTAATGACTGTCTGGTGGTAGTTATATTCCTCTAGTAATGACTGTCTGGTGGTCGACTGTTATATTCTCTAGTAATGCCTGTCTGGTGGTGGTTATATTCCTCTGGTAATGCCTGTCTGGTGGTAGTTATATTCCTCTGGTAATGACTGTCTGATGGTGGTTATATTCCTCTGGTAATGACTGTCTGATGGTGGTTATATTCCTCTGGTAATGACTGTCTGATGGTGGTTATATTCCTCTGGTAATGACTGTCTGGTGGTGGTTATATTCCTCTGGTAATGACTGTCTGGTGGTGGTTATATTCCTCTGGTAATGACTGCTCTGGTGGTAGTTATATTCCTCTGGTAATGACTGTCAGAGGTGGTTATATTCCTCTGGTAATGACTGTCTGGTGGTGGTTATGTTACTCAGAGTAATAATAACGGATATTCCTCTGGGAATGACTGTCTGGTGGTGGTTATATTCCTCTGGTAATACTGTCTGATGCTGGTTATATTCCTCTGGTAATAAGTCTGGTGGTGGTTATATTCCTCTAGTAATGACTGTCTGATGGTGGTTATATTCCTCTGGTAATGACTGTCTGGTGGTGGTTATATTCCTCTGGTAATGACTGTCTGGTGGTGGTTATATTACTCTGGTAATGACTGTCTGGTGAATATATATTCCTCTGGTAATGACTGTCTGGTGGTGGTTATATTCCTCTGGTAATAACTGTCTGGTGGTAGTTATATTCCTCTAGTAATGACTGTCAGATGGTGGTTATATTCCTCTAGTAATGACAGTCATTGGTGGTGGAATATAACTCACCTGTCCAGTTATACTGGTAATGACTGTCAGAGTAGTTATATTCCTCTGGTAATGACTGTCTGGTGGAGGAATATAACCACCAGTAATGACTGTCTGGTGGTAGTTATATTCCTCTAGTAATATAACTGGTGGTGGTTATATTCCTCTAGTAATGCCTGTCTGGTGGTGGTTATTCTCTGGTAATGCCTGTCAGTGGTGGTTATATTCCTCTGGTAATAACTGTCTGGTGGTAGTTATATTCCTCTGGGAATGACTGTAAGGTGGTGGTTATATTCACTCTGGTAATGACTGTCATGGTGGTTATATTCCTCTGGTAATAAGTCTGGTGGTGGTTATATTCCTCTAGTAATGACTGTCTGATGGTGGTTATAATTCCTCTGGTAATGACTGTCTGGTGGTGGTTATATTCCTCTCTGGTAATGAATGTCTAGAGGGTTATATTCCTCCACCAGACTGTCTGGTGGTAGTTATATTCCTCTGGTAATGACTGTCTGGTGGTGGTAATATTCCATCAGACAGTCTGGTGGAGGAATATTCCACCACCAGACAGTCTGGTGGTAGTTATATTCCTCTAGTAATGACTGTCTGAGGAATATAACCACCACCAGACAGGCACCAAGCATTTATTACCAGAGAATATAACCACCATCAGAGAAGTCAATAATACAGAGGAATATAACCACCACCAGACAGTCATTACTAGAGGAATATAACCACCAACCAGACAATGTTACCAGAGGGTTAAACCACCACCAGACAGTCATTACCAGATGAATATAACCACCACCAGACAGTCATTACCAGAGGAATATTACCACCACCAGAATGAAGTCTATTACCAGAGTGAATATAAACTGTTCACCAGACAGGTCATTACCAGAGGAATATAACCACCACCAGACAGTCATTACCAGAGGAATATAACCACCACTAGACAGTCATTACCAGAGGAATATAACCACCACCAGACAGTCATTACCAGAGGAATAACCACCACCAGACAGTCATTACCAGAGGAATATAAACCACCATCAGACAGTCATTACCAGAGGAATATAACTACCATCAGACAGTCATTACCAGAGGAATATAACCACCACCAGACAGTCATTACCAGAGAATATAACCACCACCAGACAGTCATTACCAGAGGAATATAACCACCATGTGACAGTCATTACCAGAGGAATATAACCACCATCAGACAGTCATTGCCAGAGGAATATAACACCACCAGACAGTCATTACAGAGGAATATAACCACCACCAGACAGTTATTACCAGAGGAATATACCACCAGACAGTCATTACCAGAGGAATATAACCACCACCAGACAGTCATTACCAGAGGAATATAACCACCACCAGACAGTCATTACCAGAGGAATATAACCACCACCAGACAGTCATTACCAGAGGAATATAACCACCACCAGACAGTCATTACCAGAGGAATATAACCACCACCAGACAGTCATTACCAGAGGAATATAACCACCACCAGACAGTCATTACCAGAGGAATATAACCACCATCAGACAGTCATTGCCAGAGGAATATAACCACCATCAGACAGTCATTACCAGAGGAATATAACCACCACCAGACAGTCATTACTAGAGGAATATAACCACCATCAGACAGTCATTACCAGAGGAATATAACCACCACCAGACAGTCATTACCAGAGGAATATAACCACCATCAGACAGTCATTACCAGAGGAATATAACCACCACCAGACAGTCATTACTAGGAGGAATATAACCACCACCAGACAGTCATTACCAGAGGAATATAACCACCACCAGACAGTCATTACAGAGGAATATAATTGCCACCAGACTTATTACCAGAGGAATATAACCACCACCAGACAGTCATTACAGAGGAATATAACCACCATCAGACAGTCATTACAGAGGAATATAACCACCACCAGACAGTCATTACCAGAGGAATATAACCACCACCAGACAGTCATTACCAGAGGAATATAACCACCACCAGACCAGTCATTACCAGAGGAATATAACCACCACCAGACAGTCATTACCAGAGGAATTGCCACCATCGAGAATATAACTACCATCAGACAGTCATTACCAGAGGAATATAACCCTGTCAGACCAGTCATTACCAGAGGAATATAACCACCACCAGACAGTCATTACCAGAGAAGATAACCACCATCAGACAGTCATTACCAGAGGAATATAACCACCATCAGACAGTCATTACCAGAGAATATAACCACCATCAGACGATCATTACCAGAGGAATATAACCACCACCAGACAGTCATTACCAGAGGAATATAACTACCACCAGACTTATTACCAGAGGAATATAACCACCACCAGACAGTCATTACCAGAGGAATATAACCACCACCAGACGAACAGTCATTACCAGCAGACAGAATGAGGAATAACCACCATCAGACAGTCATTACCAGGAGGATATAACCACCACCAGACCAGGTCATTACCAGAGGAATATAACCACCACCAGACAGTCATTACAAGAGGAATATAACCACCATCAGACAGTCATTACCAGGAGGAATATAACCTGCCAGACGGTCATTACCAGAGGAATATAACCACCATCAGACAGGCATTACCAGGAGGAATATAACCACCACCAGACAGTCATTGCCAGAGGGAATATAACTACCACAGACAGTCATTACCAGAGGAATATAAATCCACCACCAGACAGTCATTACCAGAGGAATATAACCACCACCAGACAGCTGTTGCTAGAGGAAATAACCACCATCCAGACAGTCATTACCAGAGGAATATAACCACCATCAGACAGTCATTACAGAGGAATATAACCACCACCAGACAAAGTCATTGCCAGAGAGGAATAGCAACCAGACAGTCATTGCCAGAATATCCACCACCAGAGGATTGCAGAGGAATATAACCACCAGGACAGTCATTACCAGAGGAATATAAACACCACCATACAGTACTCATAACAGAGGAATTTAACCACCATCAGACAGTCATAATGAGGGAATATAACTATTCACCAGACAGTCATTATCTAGGAGGAATATAACTACCACCAGACAGTCATTCATTACCAGAGGAATATAACCACCATCAGACAGTCATTACTAGAGAATATAACCACCACCAGACCGGTCATTACTGGGAGAATATAACTACCACCAGACAGTCATTACAGAGTGAAATATAACCACCACCAGACTTGTACCAGAGAATATAACCACCACCAGACAGTCATTACCAGAGGAATATAACCACCACCAGACAGGCATTACCAGAGGAATATAACCACCAGACAGTTATTACCAGAGGAATAGCAAACCAGCATCAGATAGTCATTACCAGGAGAATATAACCACCACCAGACAGTCATTACCAGAGGAATATAACCACCACCAGACAGTCATTACAAGAGGAATATAACCACCACAGTCATTACCAGAGGAATATAACCACCACCAGACAGTCATTACTGTCAGAATATAACCTCACCACCAGACAGTCATTACCAGAGGAATATAACCACCACTACCAGAATAACTACCACCAGACAGTCATTACCAGAGGAATATAACCACCATCAGACAGTCATTACCAGAGAATATAACCACCACCAGACAGTCATTACCAGAGGAATATAACTACCACCAGACAGTCATTACAGAGGAATATAACCACCACCAGACAGGCATTACCAGAGGAATATAACCACCACCAGACAGTCATTACCAGAGGAATATAACTACCACCAACCATTCATTACCAGAGGAATATAACCACCATCAGACAGTCATTACCAGAGGAATATAACCACCACCAGACTTATTACCAGAGGAATATAACTACCACCAGACAGTTATTACCAGAGGAATATAACCACCATCAGACGTTGATTATTACCAGAGTGAATATAAACCACCAGGACAGTCGGTTACCAGGAATATAACCACCACCAGACAAGTCATTACCAGAGGAATATAACCACCATCAGACAGTCATTACCAGAGGAATATAACTACCACCAGACAGTCATTACCAGAGGAATATAACCACCATCAGACAGTTATTACAGAGAGAATATAACCACCACCAGACTTATTACCAGAGGAATATAACCACCATCAGACAGTTATTACCAGAGGAATATAACCACCACCAGACAGTTATTACCAGAGAATATAACTACCACCAGACAGTCATACCAGAGGAATATAACCACCATCAGACAGTCATTGTTTTGAGGAATATAACCACCACCAGAGAAGTCATTACAGAGGAATATAACTACCACCAGACAGTCATTACCAGAGGAATATAACCACCACCATACAGTCATTACCAGAGGAATATAACCACCACCAGACTTATTACCAGAGGAATATAACCACCACCAGACAGTTATTACCAGAGGAATATAACTACCACCAGACAGTCATTACCAGAGGAATATAACCACCACCAGACAGTCATTACCAGAGGAATATAACCACCACCAGACAGTCATTACCAGAGGAATATAACCACCACCAGACAGTCATTACCAGAGGAATATAACCACCACCAGACAGTCATTACCAGAGGAATATAACCACCACCAGACAGTCATTACCAGAGGAATATAACCACCACCAGACAGTCATTACCAGAGGAATATAACCACCACCAGACAGTCATTACCAGAGGAATATAACCACCATCAGACAGTCATTACCAGAGGAATATAACCACCACCAGACAGTCATTACCAGAGGAATATAACCACCATCAGACAGTCATTACCAGAGGAATATAACCACCACCAGACAGTCATTACCAGAGGAATATAACCACCACCAGACAGTCATTACCAGAGGAATATAACCACCATCAGACAGTCATTACCAGAGGAATATAACCACCACCAGACAGTCATTACCAGAGGAATATAACCACCACCAGACAGTCATTACCAGAGGAATATAACTACCACCAGACAGTCATTACCAGAGGAATATAACCACCACCAGACAGTCATTACCAGAGGAATATAACCACCATCAGACAGTCATTACCAGAGGAATATAACCACCACCAGACAGTCATTACCAGAGGAATATAACCACCATCAGACAGTCATTACCAGAGGAATATAACTACCACCAGACAGTCATTACCAGAGGAATATAACCACCACCAGACAGTCATTACCAGAGGAATATAACCACCACCAGACAGTCATTACCAGAGGAATATAACCACCACCAGACAGTCATTACCAGAGGAATATAACCACCACCAGACAGTCATTACCAGAGGAATATAACCACCACCAGACAGTCATTACCAGAGGAATATAACCACCACCAGACAGTCATTACCAGAGGAATATAACCACCACCAGACAGTCATTACCAGAGGAATATAACCACCACCAGACAGTCATTACCAGAGGAATATAACCACCACCAGACAGTCATTACCAGAGGAATATAACCACCACCAGACAGTCATTACCAGAGGAATATAACCACCACCAGACAGTCATTACCAGAGGAATATAACCACCACCAGACAGTCATTACTAGAGGAATATAACCACCACCAGACAGTCATTACCAGAGGAATATAACCACCACCAGACAGTCATTACCAGAGGAATATAACCACCACCAGACAGTCATTACCAGAGGAATATAACCACCACCAGACAGTCATTACCAGAGGAATATAACCACCACCAGACAGTCATTACCAGAGGAATATAACCACCATCAGACAGTCATTACCAGAGGAATATAACCACCACCAGACAGTCATTACCAGAGGAATATAACCACCACCAGACAGTCATTACCAGAGGAATATAACCACCACCAGACAGTCATTACTAGAGGAATATAACCACCACCAGACAGTCATTACCAGAGGAATATAACCACCATCAGACAGTCATTACCAGAGGAATATAACCACCACCAGACAGTCATTACCAGAGGAATATAACTACCACCAGACAGTCATTACCAGAGGAATATAACCACCACCAGACAGTCATTACCAGAGGAATATAACCACCACCAGACAGTCATTACCAGAGGAATATAACCACCATCAGACAGTCATTACCAGAGGAATATAACCACCACCAGACAGTCATTACCAGAGGAATATAACCACCACCAGACAGTCATTACCAGAGGAATATAACCACCATCAGACAGTCATTACCAGAGGAATATAACCACCACCAGACAGTCATTACCAGAGGAATATAACCACCACCAGACAGTCATTACCAGAGGAATATAACCACCACCAGACAGTCATTACCAGAGGAATATAACCACCACCAGACAGTCATTACCAGAGGAATATAACCACCACCAGACAGTCATTACCAGAGGAATATAACCACCACCAGACAGTCATTACCAGAGGAATATAACCACCACCAGACAGTCATTACCAGAGGAATATAACCACCATCAGACAGTCATTACCAGAGGAATATAACCACCACCAGACAGTCATTACCAGAGGAATATAACCACCACCAGACAGTCATTACCAGAGGAATATAACCACCACCAGACAGTCATTACCAGAGGAATATAACCACCATCAGACAGTCATTACCAGAGGAATATAACCACCACCAGACAGTCATTACCAGAGGAATATAACCACCACCAGACAGTCATTACCAGAGGAATATAACCACCATCAGACAGTCATTACCAGAGGAATATAACCACCACCAGACAGTCATTACCAGAGGAATATAACCACCACCAGACAGTCATTACCAGAGGAATATAACCACCACCAGACAGTCATTACCAGAGGAATATAACCACCACCAGACAGTCATTACCAGAGGAATATAACCACCACCAGACAGTCATTACCAGAGGAATATAACCACCACCAGACAGTCATTACCAGAGGAATATAACCACCACCAGACAGTCATTACCAGAGGAATATAACCACCACCAGACAGTCATTACCAGAGGAATATAACCACCACCAGACAGTCATTACCAGAGGAATATAACCACCACCAGACAGTCATTACCAGAGGAATATAACCACCACCAGACAGTCATTACCAGAGGAATATAACCACCACCAGACAGTCATTACCAGAGGAATATAACCACCATCAGACAGTCATTACCAGAGGAATATAACCACCACCAGACAGTCATTACCAGAGGAATATAACTACCACCAGACAGTCATTACCAGAGGAATATAACCACCACCAGACAGTCATTACCAGAGGAATATAACCACCATCAGACAGTCATTACCAGAGGAATATAACCACCACCAGACAGTCATTACCAGAGGAATATAACCACCACCAGACAGTCATTACCAGAGGAATATAACCACCACCAGACAGTCATTACCAGAGGAATATAACCACCACCAGACAGTCATTACCAGAGGAATATAACCACCACCAGACAGTCATTACCAGAGGAATATAACCACCACCAGACAGTCATTACCAGAGGAATATAACCACCACCAGACAGTCATTACCAGAGGAATATAACCACCACCAGACAGTCATTACCAGAGGAATATAACCACCACCAGACAGTCATTACCAGAGGAATATAACTACCACCAGACAGTCATTACCAGAGGAATATAACCACCATCAGACAGTCATTACCAGAGGAATATAACCACCACCAGACAGTCATTACCAGAGGAATATAACCACCATCAGACAGTCATTACCAGAGGAATATAACCACCACCAGACAGTCATTACCAGAGGAATATAACCACCACCAGACAGTCATTACCAGAGGAATATAACCACCATCAGACAGTCATTACCAGAGGAATATAACCACCACCAGACAGTCATTACCAGAGGAATATAACCACCACCAGACAGTCATTACCAGAGGAATATAACCACCACCAGACAGTCATTACCAGAGGAATATAACCACCACCAGACAGTCATTACCAGAGGAATATAACCACCATCAGACAGTCATTACCAGAGGAATATAACCACCACCAGACAGTCATTACCAGAGGAATATAACCACCATCAGACAGTCATTACCAGAGGAATATAACCACCACCAGACAGTCATTACCAGAGGAATATAACCACCACCAGACAGTCATTACCAGAGGAATATAACCACCATCAGACAGTCATTACCAGAGGAATATAACCACCACCAGACAGTCATTACCAGAGGAATATAACCACCACCAGACAGTCATTACCAGAGGAATATAACCACCACCAGACAGTCATTACCAGAGGAATATAACCACCATCAGACAGTCATTACCAGAGGAATATAACCACCACCAGACAGTCATTACCAGAGGAATATAACCACCACCAGACAGTCATTACCAGAGGAATATAACCACCACCAGACAGTCATTACCAGAGGAATATAACCACCACCAGACAGTCATTACCAGAGGAATATAACCACCACCAGACAGTCATTACCAGAGGAATATAACCACCATCAGACAGTCATTACCAGAGGAATATAACCACCACCAGACAGTCATTACCAGAGGAATATAACCACCACCAGACAGTCATTACCAGAGGAATATAACCACCACCAGACAGTCATTACCAGAGGAATATAACCACCATCAGACAGTCATTACCAGAGGAATATAACCACCACCAGACAGTCATTACCAGAGGAATATAACCACCATCAGACAGTCATTACCAGAGGAATATAACCACCACCAGACAGTCATTACCAGAGGAATATAACCACCACCAGACAGTCATTACCAGAGGAATATAACCACCACCAGACAGTCATTACCAGAGGAATATAACCACCACCAGACAGTCATTACCAGAGGAATATAACCACCATCAGACAGTCATTACCAGAGGAATATAACCACCACCAGACAGTCATTACCAGAGGAATATAACTACCACCAGACAGTCATTACCAGAGGAATATAACCACCACCAGACAGTCATTACCAGAGGAATATAACCACCACCAGACAGTCATTACCAGAGGAATATAACCACCACCAGACAGTCATTACCAGAGGAATATAACCACCACCAGACAGTCATTACCAGAGGAATATAACCACCACCAGACAGTCATTACCAGAGGAATATAACCACCACCAGACAGTCATTACCAGAGGAATATAACCACCACCAGACAGTCATTACCAGAGGAATATAACTACCACCAGACAGTCATTACCAGAGGAATATAACCACCACCAGACAGTCATTACCAGAGGAATATAACCACCATCAGACAGTCATTACTAGAGGAATATAACCACCACCAGACAGTCATTACCAGAGGAATATAACCACCACCAGACAGTCATTACCAGAGGAATATAACCACCACCAGACAGTCATTACCAGAGGAATATAACCACCACCAGACAGTCATTACCAGAGGAATATAACCACCACCAGACAGTCATTACCAGAGGAATATAACCACCACCAGACAGTCATTACCAGAGGAATATAACCACCACCAGACAGTCATTACCAGAGGAATATAACCACCACCAGACAGTCATTACCAGAGGAATATAACCACCACCAGACAGTCATTACCAGAGGAATATAACCACCACCAGACAGTCATTACCAGAGGAATATAACCACCACCAGACAGTCATTACCAGAGGAATATAACCACCACCAGACAGTTATTACCAGAGGAATATAACCACCACCAGACAGTCATTACCAGAGGAATATAACCACCACCAGACAGTCATTACCAGAGGAATATAACCACCATCAGACAGTCATTACCAGAGGAATATAACTACCATCAGACAGTCATTACCAGAGGAATATAACCACCACCAGACAGTCATTACCAGAGGAATATAACCACCACCAGACAGTCATTACCAGAGGAATATAACCACCATCAGACAGTCATTACCAGAGGAATATAACCACCACCAGACAGTCATTACCAGAGGAATATAACTACCACCAGACAGTCATTACCAGAGGAATATAACCACCACCAGACAGTCATTACCAGAGGAATATAACCACCATCAGACAGTCATTACCAGAGGAATATAACCACCACCAGACAGTCATTACCAGAGGAATATAACTACCACCAGACAGTCATTACCAGAGGAATATAACCACCACCAGACAGTCATTACCAGAGGAATATAACCACCACCAGACAGTCATTACCAGAGGAATATAACTACCACCAGACAGTCATTACCAGAGGAATATAACCACCATCAGACAGTCATTACCAGAGGAATATAACCACCACCAGACAGTCATTACCAGAGGAATATAACCACCACCAGACAGTCATTACCAGAGGAATATAACCACCACCAGACAGTCATTACCAGAGGAATATAACCACCACCAGACAGTCATTACCAGAGGAATATAACCACCACCAGACAGTCATTACCAGAGGAATATAACCACCACCAGACAGTCATTACCAGAGGAATATAACCACCACCAGACAGTCATTACCAGAGGAATATAACCACCACCAGACAGTCATTACCAGAGGAATATAACCACCACCAGACAGTCATTACCAGAGGAATATAACCACCACCAGACAGTCATTACCAGAGGAATATA
This sequence comes from Oncorhynchus gorbuscha, assembly GCF_021184085.1. NCBI lineage: Eukaryota > Metazoa > Chordata > Actinopteri > Salmoniformes > Salmonidae > Oncorhynchus > Oncorhynchus gorbuscha. Next base: position 2,352,888 of record NC_060196.1, on the reverse strand, counting down.
ACCACCACCAGACAGTCATTACCAGAGGAATATAACCACCACCAGACAGTCATTACCAGAGGAATATAACCACCACCAGACAGTCATTACCAGAGGAATATAACCACCATCAGACAGTCATTACCAGAGGAATATAACTACCACCAGACAGTCATTACCAGAGGAATATAACCACCACCAGACAGTCATTACCAGAGGAATATAACCACCACCAGACAGTCATTACCAGAGGAATATAACCACCACCAGACAGTCATTACCAGAGGAATATAACCACCACCAGACAGTCATTACCAGAGGAATATAACCACCACCAGACAGTCATTACCAGAGGAATATAACCACCACCAGACAGTCATTACCAGAGGAATATAACCACCATCAGACAGTCATTACCAGAGGAATATAACCACCACCAGACAGTCATTACCAGAGGAATATAACTACCACCAGACAGTCATTACCAGAGGAATATAACCACCACCAGACAGTCATTACCAGAGGAATATAACCACCATCAGACAGTCATTACCAGAGGAATATAACCACCACCAGACAGTCATTACCAGAGGAATATAACCACCATCAGACAGTCATTACCAGAGGAATATAACCACCACCAGACAGTCATTACCAGAGGAATATAACTACCACCAGACAGTCATTACCAGAGGAATATAACCACCATCAGACAGTCATTACCAGAGGAATATAACCACCACCAGACAGTCATTACCAGAGGAATATAACCACCACCAGACAGTCATTACCAGAGGAATATAACCACCACCAGACAGTCATTACCAGAGGAATATAACCACCACCAGACAGTCATTACCAGAGGAATATAACCACCACCAGACAGTCATTACCAGAGGAATATAACCACCACCAGACAGTCATTACCAGAGGAATATAACCACCACCAGACAGTCATTACCAGAGGAATATAACCACCACCAGACAGTCATTACCAGAGGAATATAACCACCATCAGACAGTCATTACCAGAGGAATATAACCACCATCAGACAGTCATTACCAGAGGAATATAACCACCACCAGACAGTCATTACCAGAGGAATATAACCACCACCAGACAGTCATTACCAGAGGAATATAACCACCATCAGACAGTCATTACCAGAGGAATATAACCACCACCAGACAGTCATTACCAGAGGAATATAACTACCACCAGACAGTCATTACCAGAGGAATATAACCACCACCAGACAGTCATTACCAGAGGAATATAACTACCACCAGACAGTCATTACCAGAGGAATATAACCACCACCAGACAGTCATTACCAGAGGAATATAACCACCATCAGACAGTCATTACCAGAGGAATATAACCACCACCAGACAGTCATTACCAGAGGAATATAACCACCATCAGACAGTCATTACCAGAGGAATATAACCACCACCAGACAGTCATTACCAGAGGAATATAACCACCACCAGACAGTCATTACCAGAGGAATATAACCACCACCAGACAGTCATTACCAGAGGAATATAACCACCATCAGACAGTCATTACCAGAGGAATATAACCACCACCAGACAGTCATTACCAGAGGAATATAACCACCACCAGACAGTCATTACCAGAGGAATATAACCACCACCAGACAGTCATTACCAGAGGAATATAACCACCACCAGACAGTCATTACCAGAGGAATATAACCACCACCAGACAGTCATTACCAGAGGAATATAACCACCACCAGACAGTCATTACCAGAGGAATATAACCACCACCAGACAGTCATTACCAGAGGAATATAACCACCACCAGACAGTCATTACCAGAGGAATATAACCACCACCAGACAGTCATTACCAGAGGAATATAACCACCACCAGACAGTCATTACCAGAGGAATATAACCACCATCAGACAGTCATTACCAGAGGAATATAACTACCACCAGACAGTCATTACCAGAGGAATATAACCACCACCAGACAGTCATTACCAGAGGAATATAACCACCACCAGACAGTCATTACCAGAGGAATATAACCACCACCAGACAGTCATTACCAGAGGAATATAACCACCATCAGACAGTCATTACCAGAGGAATATAACCACCATCAGACAGTCATTACCAGAGGAATATAACCACCACCAGACAGTCATTACCAGAGGAATATAACCACCACCAGACAGTCATTACCAGAGGAATATAACCACCACCAGACAGTCATTACCAGAGGAATATAACTACCACCAGACAGTCATTACCAGAGGAATATAACCACCACCAGACAGTCATTACCAGAGGAATATAACCACCATCAGACAGTCATTACCAGAGGAATATAACCACCACCAGACAGTCATTACCAGAGGAATATAACCACCATCAGACAGTCATTACCAGAGGAATATAACTACCACCAGACAGTCATTACCAGAGGAATATAACCACCACCAGACAGTCATTACCAGAGGAATATAACCACCATCAGACAGTCATTACCAGAGGAATATAACCACCACCAGACAGTCATTACCAGAGGAATATAACCACCATCAGACAGTCATTACCAGAGGAATATAACCACCACCAGACAGTCATTACCAGAGGAATATAACCACCACCAGACAGTCATTACCAGAGGAATATAACCACCACCAGACAGTCATTACCAGAGGAATATAACCACCACCAGACAGTCATTACCAGAGGAATATAACCACCACCAGACAGTCATTACCAGAGGAATATAACCACCACCAGACAGTCATTACCAGAGGAATATAACCACCACCAGACAGTCATTACCAGAGGAATATAACCACCACCAGACAGTCATTACCAGAGGAATATAACCACCATCAGACAGTCATTACCAGAGGAATATAACTACCACCAGACAGTCATTACCAGAGGAATATAACCACCATCAGACAGTCATTACCAGAGGAATATAACCACCACCAGACAGTCATTACCAGAGGAATATAACCACCACCAGACAGTCATTACCAGAGGAATATAACCACCATCAGACAGTCATTACCAGAGGAATATAACCACCACCAGACAGTCATTACCAGAGGAATATAACCACCATCAGACAGTCATTACCAGAGGAATATAACCACCACCAGACAGTCATTACCAGAGGAATATAACCACCACCAGACAGTCATTACCAGAGGAATATAACTACCACCAGACAGTCATTACCAGAGGAATATAACCACCACCAGACAGTCATTACCAGAGGAATATAACCACCATCAGACAGTCATTACCAGAGGAATATAACCACCATCAGACAGTCATTACCAGAGGAATATAACTACCACCAGACAG